>NW_024412377.1:90479660-90493851 GCF_014898765.1 Herpailurus yagouaroundi
AAGTTTCAAAAGAGAGATCAGTCACGAGTCTTATAGGTCTCCCTTTACATGTTAGGGCACGTTTACCCCTTGCTGCTTTCAGAATTTTCTCTTTATCCTTGTATTTTGCCAGTTTCACTATGATATATCTTGCAGAAGATCGATTCAAGTTACGTCTAAAGGGAGTTCTCTGTGCCTTTGGATTTCAATGCCTTTTTCCTTCCCCAGTTCAGGGAAGTTCTCAGCTATTATTTCTTCAAGTACCTTTTTAGCACCTTTCCCTCTCTCTTCCTCCTCTGGGATACCAATGATGCGTATATTATTTCTTTTTAGTGCATCACTTAGTTCTCTAATTTTCCCCTCATCCTCCTGGATTTTTTTATCTCTCTTTTTCTCAGCTTCCTCTTTTTCCATAACTTTATCTTCTAGTTCACCTATTCTCTCCTCTGCCTCTTCAATCCGAGCCTTGGTCATTTCCATTTTATTTTGCATGTCGTTTAAAGCATTTTTCAGCTCCTCCTGACTGTTCCTTAGTCCCTTGATCTCTGTAGCAAAGAGATTCTCTGTTGTCCTCTATACTGTTTTCAAGCCCAGCGATTAATTTTATGACTATTATTCTAAATTCACTTTCTGTTATATTATTTAAATCCTTTTTGATCAGCTCATTAGCTGTTGTTATTTCCTGGAGATTCTTCTTAGGGGAATTCTTCCGTTTGGTCATTTTGGATAGTCCCTGGAGCGGTGCAGACCTGCAGGGCACTTCCCCTGTGCTGTGGTGTATAACTGGAGTTGGTGGGCGGGGCCACAGTCAGACCTGATGTCTGCCCCCAGCCCACTGCTGGGGCCACAGTCAGACTGGTGTGTGCCTTCTCTTCCCCTCTCCTAGGGGCGGGATTCACTGTGGGGTGGCGTGGCCCGTCTGGGCTACTGGCACACTGCCAGGCTTGTGGTGCTGGGGATCTGGCATATTAGGTGGGGTGGGTAGGCAAGGTGCACGGGGGGTGGGAGGGGCAGGCTTAGCTCACTTCTCCTTAGGTGATCCACTTCAGGAGGGGCCCTGTGGCAGCGGGAGGGAGTCAGAACCGCTGCCGGAGGGTTGGCTCCGCAGAAGCACAGCGTTGGGTGTTTGCGCTGACGAAGTAAGTTCCCTGGCAGGAACTGGTTCCCCTTGGGATTTTGGCTGGGAGATGGGCGAAGGAGATGGCGCTGGTGAGCACCTTTGTTCCCCGCCAAACTGAGGTCTGTCGTCCCGGGGCTCAGCAACTCTCCCTCCCTTTGTCCTCCAGCCTTTCCGCTTTCCGAGCAGAGCTGTTAACTTATGATCTCCCAGATGCTAAGTCCCGCTTGCTGTCGGAACACACTCCATCCAGCCCCTCCACTTTGCAAGCCAGACTCGGGGGCTCTGCTTGGCCGGCAGGCTGCCCCTCCGTCCCGGTTCCCTCCTACCAGTCCGTGGAGCACGCACCGCCTCTCCGCCCTTCCTACCCTCTTCCGTGGGCCTCTTGTCTGTGCTTGGCTCCAGAGACTCCGTTCTGCTAATCCTCTGTGGTTTTCTGGGTTATTTAGGCAGGTGTAGGTGGAATCTAAGTGATCAGCAGGACGCGCAGTGAGCCCAGTGTTCTCCTATGCTGCCATCTTCCCAGAGGTCTCTGCACCCTCTTTAGATCTGAGACATGTACAATGATTTCAGGAGTAAATTCCTTAATGCCCCTTTCCCATTTAGCCCATCCCCCCTCCCATTTCTTAATTATCCGCCTAGCTTCCACTATCAATTCCCTTTTCGCTTATGTATTATTATTCAGTCCTCTCTTCCTCTAATAAGAGCCTAATTTCTTTGAGAAACAGAATAGTACTTATCTGATTTACCATTTTATCTCTAGTTTCAAAGTTGTGCCTGGCACACAGAGGAGGATTAAAAGAGGTATTTTCTATATAAATTTATGTAAAATGAAAGAAGAAAAGATAATTTTGACTTTCAAGATATTCCCATCTCTTTTAATTTTATTCACGATCCATGAAATTAAAATAAGATGTGCACAAGAGTAGGGATTTTTAATCTCCCCGCGTATGATCAGAGGATGTAATAATAGTTGATAGAATTGAGATGAGACTTTTGGAAAAAAATTGTATATTAATTCGCTGAAAATTTCCTGAGTCACAGGGCACTGTTCTGGTTTCCCCCTACAAATTAAAAAAAAAAAAAAAAAAAAAAAAAAAAAAAAAAAAAAAAAAAAAAAAAAAAAAAGAAAAAGAAAAAGAAAAAGAATGTCCCTAAGATTCACCATAACATTAGTGAAAAACATCCTTACTAAGTTTTTTTTTTAATTTTTTTTAATGTTTATTTCTGAGACAGAGACAGAGCATGAATAGGGGAGGGGCAGAGAGAGGGAGACACAGAATATGAAGCAGGCTTCAGGCTCTGAACTGTTAGCACAGAGCCTGACACAGGGCTGGAACTCACAAACCTGAGACTGTCACCTGAGCCAAAATTGGACCCTTAATCAACTGACCCACTCAGGCACACAGAGTTTTTTTTTATTTTTAAATCTAAAATTTGACATCACATAAAAGGAACTTCAAAATTGACAGAAAGTTCTCAGTGATGAGATTCAATATTATCTCATTTTTAATTTTGAAAAACATAATTTATACTTATTGAACATAAAAAGATGTAAATCTAAAATTTATGGGGCACCTGGGTGGCTTAGTTAGTTAAGCATCTGACTTTAGCTCAGGTCATGATCTTACTGTGTGTTCAAGCCCTGTGTCTGCCTCATGCTGAAAGCTCAGAGCTAGAAACCTGCTTCAGATTCTGTGTCTCACTTTCTCTCTGCCCCTCCCCTGCTCACAGTTTGTCTCTTTCTCAAAAATAAACATTTAAAAAAAATTTAAAATAAATATAAAATTTAGCTTCATGCCTTTAATGAAATGTATATTCTTAACAGTTTTTAATGCTTATTCTTAACTAATAAAATTTATATAAATTGTTGGTAAATGCATAATTTTTCTTTTTCAGTTTTTCCACTTAAAAAATTTCAGATGCTCTTTGCTATCCTTTTTGCATCAAAATTTTGAAGCACATTATATTCACATTTCATAAAATGGCATGAAATAAAAACACAGTTACTGAAGGATACAAAAATATCTTAATCTCTTGGGAAATAAATTTCAATTCTGGGGGCATCATCTTTAGATCTTTTAGGTTTCTTGTTATGCAGTCCTCTGACTACCCATTAGAATCAGGTGGGTGTTTGTGAAAATGGAGAGTCCTGAAAGTCATACATATAAAATTAAATGGGACATAGATGGTACATAGAAATTCCCACTGAAAACAACAACAACAACAACAACAACAACAACAACAACAACAAACGTACAGGGATTCACTTTAAATATTGTAAAGTTTGAGAATCAATAATCAGTGTTTGTAATGAAATTTAATAGAATTGTCCAAACCAGACTTTAATGGTCATTGTGTAAATAGTCCTCCATTGTTTAAAGTATAGTTTGATTCAGAATGAATAGGAGCAGTTTTATCTGAATGACAGTATGCAATATTATGTGACAGGGTGCCCTCTCTTGAGCTCAAAGGCTCTGCTATTACCTGTTCATCTTTGGACTTGAAAGTCTTTTATCATCAAGCTTTTAGGCTTGCTAAAGTCAAGATTGGGTTAAAATTAAAATGCCTATTTAAGAAAATAATAATTTATATTACTAACTTGCCATGAATTATTTTATTAGTCTAATTTCAGGAACATAGCAGGCCCCGAATGATTTAAACAGAAATAGTTGAGTTTTATTTGTGGAGAAAATTCAGAGCACAAGGAAATTTGGCTAAGCACAGTCTGAGTAATCAATCAATCAATTCAGTTTACAAATGATTCTTGGTAATTGTGTTAGACGTAATGGGAAAGCACAGGGATAAGCTTTATGTCCCACCATGGCACTTAAAATACATGAAAGACATGTGATGTGCCAATATATTCCATCCTATTAAGTAAAAACTGCTACAAGAAATGTATGAAGAGTACAAAGGAGGCAGTGATTTCTAAGGTGAGGATATACAGCTCATGAGGTTCCTTGGAGGACCTAATATTTAAACTTGACCTTCAAAGTAGAAAGAATTTGAGTATTAGGAAACTCCAGAGGAATCTGATACTACTGGGTCTAGATTTTCAAGTTGCTGAGTGTCTACTAAGGGAGAGAAAAAGCCTAGAATAAAGAATAAAATGAATACCGTTAATACACATTTTTTTCATATCGAATTTTAACAAAAATTCAATGATGACATGAGGCCTTTTCCTATTTATCAGTAAAAAAAATGAGAAATTTATGGTTCTAATCTATTCAAAAGCTCTCCCACAGAGTAAGTGAACTCAGGCAGCCACTTCCATAGTAGGGAGGCAGATATTCTGGGGACCTTTAAAGGTTGATAGTACCTCTTCCTTGTTCCATGTCGTAAAATTTTATTATTTTGGCTTCTTTTCTAAAAATAATGCCCTTTGTAGAGCCCAGCCATCATAGATATTAGATATTAGAACGTGGCACTTATGTCAGAAAGAATATTCAAATTGTCCATGACAATATACCAACCACAAGGACTTTTCCAACGATGTTCGTATAGTATTCACCAATGCCAATGACAAAATGGAAAATTACAAACTCCAGCTGTTGTACATCTATACTTCATGAAATGGCAGCATACAGAGGTTGTTAGAATAAGAACATCATCAAGCATAACTCTGAAAATATTTCTCTAACATTAGAATAACCAATAAAATCTGACTAGAAAATGAGACTGGAACTTAATCTAATGTTTTTCAAGTTTATTTTTGTTGTTGTTGTTTTATTATCTAAAAATGAACAAAACTGACTTTGATAGAGTTGAGATTGGAAATATACAGGTTTATGGGTAGAATTCAGAAAAGAGTTAAAGTAACAAAGCACAGAAAAAGTAACTAATACAGTAATTTGCCTTTCCCCGAGGAAGCATATATTTAGTGATTTTAATTTAAAATGTATTATTTATGCAGGGTTTTTTATAGTAGAAAATTTCATTTGTATAGTTAAGTATATGAAAAATCAGGTAAAGAGACATTGTATATGAGCGACCATTAACTGACATTACAAGTACAAACATATTCAAAAGTCTGGCTTTGTAGGCAATAACATAAAGAAGGAAATGGGAAATCTATTTCATGACTTGGAAAAAATGCACAAAGCAGTAGTTTATGATATCCAAAATGCAAAACGAAAGAAAAAAAAAGAAAATGTAAACAGTGTCAACACTGGAGTAAATGTACTAATTTTGAGGCAGAGGAGAAGATAACAAAATGGCCCCACAATGTGAAACATCTGGTCATTGAATCAAAAATGGACTTTAATTGGAAACAGACAGATGGCATAAACGCTATTAGCACAGAGAAAGCTGTTGCATAGACATGGAGATCTGGGATATTGACTTTGGCAGTACTGTCTTTTCTTTGCATTGCCAATGTTACCCAAATTAAATAGAAAATCAGGAAAGGTTGACCTCCTTGCTTAACAGTTCATCAGGCCTATTCCTGCTCTTTTAAATAGATTATTACATGCTCTCATGTAATTGAACAAACAGGTAAAATGTCTCTTTTTGTTGATATTATGCACACATACATATACTGTAATAAAGAGTATTGTCATAGTGGCATTTAGCTTTCTTTTGGCAATATTAGCTCAAAATAAGTTTTCTAAGTATTTTTATTATAAGAGGCTAAAAATTTTATCATTCTTAGAGCTGAAAATAAGAATTCAGGAATTATTATCTAGGTCTTTTCTATAGAGCTTATCAAACCAAGATTAGAAATTCAAACACAGTGAGGTAAACAGGTGATATAAATATTCTCATCTCTCTTTGGTTGATCAGATGTGACTTACAGAGTTGTTAGATATTTAATCACTACATTCAAGTCTAATCTACAAATCCATTTTAAATAGGCTTTGTCACAGAGCATTTAGTAAAAAAGTGCCAGTGATAAGTGTTTTTAATAAAACTCATTTTGGGAGTACCTTATTTATGCACTGGCTTTATCTTCTAGCTTTCTTGCACATGGAAGAAAGCATTATTCATTTAAATCAGTGACTCAGACTCCAATTCTGATTTATTTGAGAATCTGATGAAAATGAAGTATATTCCTCCTTGAAAAATGCACATGCACACAGAATTTTTCGAATACTTTCAAGAAGCTTATCCTTTGAAATCCCATACTTGGGGTCCATGGAACTTAGGTAGCAAATCTCTGGTTTCCAGAAATTTATAATATAACAAAATAAGTGAAATAGGTGAAGAGGATTAAGAGTACACTTATGGTAAGCAGTGACTAATGTATAGAATTGTCCAATTACTATATTGTATACCTGAAACTAATATAACACTGTAGATTATCCTGGAATTAAAATTAAAAACACCCCAGACATTAAGAAATCTAAAAAGCAGAGTCTTAAATATTACCATGATAGAATTATGATCCAGTGAATGTAAAAAAAACAACTTGATGGATAAAGATATTTTAATCTGTTAGCATCTTGCTTATGATCATACTCTTTCAAATGCTTTAGGAAACATGCTTTTTCTAATGCTTTTACAATATGGGTACAACCTCATAATTCCATTGTTTACATATGATTTCCTTCCTTTTTTTTTTCTTTTTTTTTTTTTTAACATTTATTCTCTTTGAGAGACAGGGCACGAGTGGGGGAAGGGCAGAGAGAGAGAGAAGGAGACACAAAACCTGAAGCAGGCTCCAGGCTCTGAGCTGCTCAGGTATAGAGCCTGACACGGGCTCAAACTTACTAACCACAAGATCATGACCTGAGCTGAAGTTGGACACTTAACAGACTGAGCCACCCAGATGCCCCATATGATTTTCTTCCTTTAAGGTGAATCAAATTTTATTTATTCCAAGTACAGAGCCTTTGAACTGTATCTTGAAAAAAATAATAATAGGCAAAATTTAATGGGTACTGTGTTAAGCCCCCTACAAAATTTCAACTTAATTTTCACAAAAATCCTAGGAGGTAATGAGGATGATTAAAAACAACAACAAAATAACATAATAAAATTTGTCTTCCATTAATTTCTCCCAATTCTGTTGTTTGGAATTACCTCGAACAATTCTTTCTATTTTACATCACAGATATTTGTTTTTATTTGTTTGTTTGTTTTCAGCTTCTTAGAACAAAAAAGAGAAAACAGGGGAACTTATAATCATTTTAGATTAAATCTTTCAGTTTACAAATGATAAAATTGAGACTAAAAATAACTAAGACAAGACATGTATTACTTCTCTCAACAGTATTTTATTAGGATGCCCTATGTGCCATTAACCTTATTTTAAAGAATGTTCTCTAGATAGTTCCTTAATATCCCTCCTCCCAATTGCTCTTCTCAAGACTCTTCATTAGTGTGGCACAAGAAATCTGTCACAAGGCTCCATTTGGGGCTCGAGCAGCAAGAAGTCATATTTGTGATTGCTCTGAAATGGCCAGTTTTATTCAACAAATTAAAAAAAAAATAAGCAGCTATACTTTGAGGATTTTTATTTAGATACCTGTCAAATGATCAGTTTTGTAAATTTAGTTTTCCCTTTAATAGAATTTGTAAAATGTCAGACAGATCTAAAAAGGACTGAGTAAGTAAAATTAGAAAAATAAAACCACTCAATAATAGTTGGTCATATTTAATGAAAACTTATAGTGTGTCAGGAACAGGATTGATTGCGTTAATAGGGCTACTGAAATCTTTGCAGACACCTCATGCAATAGACACTATCCTGTTCTGTTCTTAGTTTACATTTCATAGATAAAGAAACAGATATGAAAGCCACATAGTGTGAAGTGTGAGAACTAAGAATTAATCTCTGAAAAATCTCTGGGGCTCTTAAATTTAGCTACTACGTTGTAGTACCTCATTCAGTTGATGACAATAGCATAGCTATGTCAGTTATTTGATATTTCATTATGAAATTAAAACTTAAAAATTCTAGATAAACATAGAGGGAGGAGCTAAGATGGAAGAACAGCATCGAAGTTTTTTGTGTGTCTTGTGTCCATGAAATACAGCCAGACCAACACCAAACCATTCTGTACACCTAGAAAACTCATCTCCGGATTAACAGAACAATCTGCACAACCTGAACCACAGAATTCAGCAGGTATGCGGTGTGGAGAGGTGAATGTGGGGAGAGAAAAACTGCAGAGGGCGGGGAGCTGCTTTTGCATGTGGAGAGAGGACGGAGATGGGGGGTGGGAGGAGAATACAGGAAAAGCACCCCTCCCCAAAGGCAGCTGGAGAGAAAGTGGAAAGTTGGAAACAGCCACAAGGACTGAACTAAAAAGGGAGAAAGGAGAATGGAGAGGGTTTAAATTCCATTAAGACTGTAAACAGGGGGAGCACAGAGTCTGTAACTCCGCAGCTCGATACCTGGCGGTGCTCTGGTGGGAAGGACGGATCCACAGGAGCAGAGTGGGGTCCAGGAGGTCCTTGGGCTACACGAAGAGAAGTGGTTCCACTGCTGGAAGGACATTTGGTAGAGTCTGTGAGGCTACCTGGGGCTAGCAGACCCCAGAGAAAGGCCACATTCACTGGTGTTGGAACAAGGTCATTGGGGGTGAAGCCTGGTGTCAGATGTGTGTGTGATTTTCCATAATCCCTGAGGTGCTACTGCTACACTGTCTTGTGAACTTTTTCTGGGGTGGGCTGGCACCTGGCCACAGTCTCTGGGCATCAGCAGCAGCACAGTCCCACAAGAGTTCCTGGGTGTGGCTAGCACCCAGCCATTGCTCGGTGAGACACTCCACAGGGGGTGGAGCTGGCCAAAGTCGCAGTCCCTCAGAAGTGGGGGGCCAGGGAAGACAGCCGCATCTGAGACAAAACTCGGGAGGGATGTGCTGCCTGGGGCTTGGTCACTGACAGTGAGGAAGTGGAGAATGGATAGAAGATGAAGACAAAGGATGGTTGCACGAATGCTGATCATTGAGAACAGAGTTCCAATACTAGAGACTGGGTAGCTGGGTGATACCATTTTCACTGCTCCCGTGCATGCACATACGCACCTACAATCGCCACAATAATCCACCCCAGTAGGCTAGCAGCACCATCTACTGGAGAATGGAGCTGCTACACTAAGCCCTGCACAACTGGGCCAACCTCCTTCTTCAAGAACACAGGTCTCACTGCCTGCTTAGTTTATGGACTAGAAAGCACTTCATAGTTTGACTTCTAGGGGGAAACTAAGTAATTTCAGTCATATTTCAGTCTGTTACCTGGACCATCTATTCAATTTCTTTTTCTTTTTTTTCTCTTTTTCTTTTTTTTTCTTTTCCTTGAATACAGAAAGAGAAAAAATTCATTTTTATGTTCAATTTTTATTAAAAATATTCTTCAAGTTTTTCTACTATATTTTTTACTTTTGCGTAACTTTTCAAATTCTATTTTACTTCCATTATGTCATTTTAGTCTACTTCAGTGTATTCATTTTTCAAATTTTCAAGTGATTTCCTTTTTTTCTTTCCTTTTTTCTCTAATCTATCAAGTCACTTTCAACACCCAGACCAAAACACACATAGGATCGAGCATCATTTACTCAATTGTGTGTATTAATTTTTTTTTAGTTTTAATTTTCTTTAATTTCATTTTTTTAATTTTAATCTTTTCTACCTCATTAATTTCCTTTCTCCCTTCAAAATGACAAAACAAAGGATTCACCCCAAAAGAAAGAGCAGGAAGAAACAACAGCCAGGATTTAACCAATACAGATACAAGCAAGCTGTCTGAACCAGAATTTAGAGTCACAATAAGAAGAATACTAGCTGGAGTCTAAAATAGATTAGAATCCCTCTCTGCAGAGATAAAAGAAGTAAAAGCTAGTCAGGATGAAATAAAAAATGCTATAACTGATTTGCAACCTCAAATGGATGCTGAGGTGGCAAGGATGGATGAGGCAGAAAAGAGAATCAGTGATATAGAGGGCAAACTTATGGAGAATAATGAAGCAGAAAAAAAAAGAAGGAGATTTAGGCAAAAGAGAAAGATTTAAGAATTACAGAAATCAGTGACTCATTAAAAAGGAACAACATCAGAATCATAGGGGTCCCAGAGGAGGAAGAGAGAGAAATAGGGGTAGAAGAGTTATGTGAGCAACTCATAGTGGGAAACTTTCTTAACCTGGGGAGAGACACAGACATCAAAATCCAGGAAGCACAGAGGACTCCCATTAGATTCAACAAAGACTGACCAATAGCAAGGCGTATCATAGTCAGATTCACAAAATACTTAGGCAAGGAGAGAATCATGAAAGCAGCAAGTGAAAAAAAGTCCTTAACCTACAAAGGAAGACAGATCAGGTTTGCAGAAGACATATCCACAGAAACTTGTCAGGTCAGAAAGGAGTGGCAGGGTATATTCAATGTGCTGAATCAGAAAAATATGTTTCCAAGAATTCTTTATCCAGCAAGGTTTTCAATCAACATAGAAGGAGAGATAAAATGTTTCCCAGACAAACAAAAATTAAAGGAGTTTGTGACCACTAAACCACCCCTGCAAGAAATTTTAAGGGGAATTCTCTGAGGGAAGAAAATAATAAATAAATAAATAAATAAATAAATAAATAAATAAATAAAGTCCAAAAGCAACAAAGATTAGAAAGGACCAGAGAACACCACCAGAAACTCCAACTCTATAAGCAACATAACGTCAATAAATTCATATCTTTCAGTACTTACTCTAAACGTCAATGGACTGAATGCTCCAATCAAAAGACATAGTGTAACAGAATGGATAAGAAAACAAGATCCATCTATATGCTGTTTACAAGAGACCCACTTTAGACCTAAAGACACCTTCACATTGAAAGTAAGGGGATGGAGAACCATCTATCATGCTAATGGTCAACAAAAGAAAGCCGGAGTAGCCATACTTATATCAGACAATCTAGACTTTAAAATAAAGACTGTATGATGAGATGAAGAAGGGCATTATATCATAATTAAGGGGTCTGTCCACCAAGAAGCCCTACAATTGTAAACACTTACGTGACAAATGTGGGAACACCCAAATATATAAATCAATTAATCACAAGCATAAAGAAACTCATTGATAGTAATACCATAATAGTGTGAGACTTCGACACCTCACTCACAGCAATGGGCAGATCATCTAATCAAAAAATCAACAAGGAAACAATGGCTTTGAATGACACACTGGACTAGAAGGACTTGACAGATATATTCAGAACATCTCATCCTAAAGGAGCAGAATATACATTCTTCTCCAGGGCTCATGGAATGTTCTCCGGAATAGAACACATACTGGGACACAAATCAGTCCTCAGCAAGGACAAAAAGACTGAGATCATACCATACATATTTTCAGACCACAACGTTATGAAACTCAAAAACAACCACAAGAAAAAATTTGGAAAGGTAACAAATACTTGGAGACTAAAGAACATCCTACTAAAGAATGAATGGGCCAACCAAGAAGTTAAAGAGGAAATTAAAAAGTATATGGAAATAAATGAAAATGAAAACACCATAATCCAAAACCTCTGGGACGCAGCAAAGGTGGTCCTAAGAAGAAAGTATATAGCAATCCAGGCCTTCCTAAAGAAGGAAGAAAGATCTCAGATACACAACCTAAACTTACGCCTTTAAGAGCTGGAAAAAGAACAGCAAATAAAACCCAAAACCAGCAGAAGACAGGAAATAATAAAGATTAGGGCAGAAATTAATGCTATTGAAACAAACAAACAAACAAACAACAACAACAACAAAAAAAAACCCAGTAGAATAGATCAGTGAAACTAGAAGCTGGTTCTTTGAAAGAATTCCCAAAAATGATAAGCTACTAGCCAGTTTGGTCAAAAAGAAAAAGGGAAGGACCCAAATAAATAAAATCAAGAATTAAAGAGGAAAGTCACAACCAACACAGCAGACATAAAAACAATAATAAGAGAGTATTATGAGCAATTATAAGCCAATAAAATGGGCAATCTGGAATAAATGGACAAATTCCTAGAAACATATACACTACCAAAACTGAAACAGGAAGAAATAGAAAATTTGAACAGACCCATAACCAGTAAAGAAATAAAATTAATAATCACATATTTCCCAAAAAGCAAGAGTCCAGGGCCAGATGGCTTTACAGGGGAATTCTACCAAACATTTAAGGAAGAGTTGACACCTATCCTCTTGAAGGTGTTTCAATAAATGGAAATGGAAAGAAAATTTCCAAACTCTTTCTATGAAGCCAACATTACCTTGATTCCAAAACCGGACAGAGACCCCACTAAAAAGAAGAACTATAGACTAATTTCCTCGATGAACATGGATACAAAACTCAACAAGATATTAGCCAACCGGATCGAACAATACACTAAAAAAATTATTCACCATGACCAAGGGGGTTTATTCCTGGGATGCAGGGCTGGTTCAATATCTGCAAAACAATTAACATGATTCATCACATTAAAAAAAGAAAGTACAAGAGCCATATGACCCTCACAATAGATGCAGAGAAAGCATTTAACAAAATACAGTATCCTTTCTTGATAAAAACCCTCAAGAAAGTAGGGATAGAAGGATCAAACCTCTAAATCATAAAAGCCATATATAAATGACCCAACACTAATACCATCCTCAATGGGGAAAAACAGAGCTTTCCCCCTAAGGTCAGGAACAAGACAGGGATGTTCACTCTCACCACTGTTATTCAACATAGTACTGGAAGACTGAGCCTCTGCAATCAGACAACACAAAGAAATAAAAGGCATCCAAATTGGCCAGGAGGAGGTCAAACTTTCACTCCTCGCAGATGACATGATACTCTATATGGAAAACCCAAAAGATACTACCAAAAAACTGCTAGAATTGATTCATGAATTCAGCAAAGTTGTAGGATATAAAATCAATGCACAGAAATGTGTTGCATTCCTATTCACCAACAATGAAGTGACAGAAAGAGAAATTAGGGGATCGATCCCATCGGTCCCAAAACCCATAAAATACCTAGGAATAAATCTAACCAAAGAAGTTAAAAATCTATGCACTGAAAACTATAGAAAGCTGATGAAAGAAACTGAAGAAGACACAAAGAAATGGAAAAAGATTCCTTGCTCCTGGATAGGAAGAACAAATATTGTTAAAATGTCGATACTACCCAAAGCAATCTACATGTTCCATGCAATCCCTATGAAAATAACATCAGAATTCTTCACAGGGCTAGAACAAATAATCCTAAAATTTGTATGGAACCAGAAAAGACCCTGAATAGCAAAAGCAATCTTGAAAAAGAAAACCAAAGCAGGAGGTATCACAATCCCAGACTTCAAGCTATACTACCAAGCTGTAATTATCAAGACAGTATGGTACTGGCACAAGAACAGACACTCAGATCCATGGAACAGAATCGAGAACCCAGAAATGGACCCACAAACGTATGGCCAACTAATCTTTGACAAAGCGGGAAAGTACATCCAATGAAATAAAGACAGTCTCTTCAGCAAGTGGTGCTGGGAAAACTGGACAGCGATATGCAGAAGAATGAACCTGGACCACTTTCTTACACCAAACAGAAAAATAAACTCAAAATGGATGAAAGACCTCAATGTAAGACAGGAAGCCATCAAAATCCTCGAGGAGAAAGCAGGCAAAACCTCTGTGATCTTGGCCACAGCAACTTCTTACTTAACATGTCTGCAGAGGCAAGGGAAACAAAAGTAAAAATGAACTACTGGGATCTCATCAAAATAAAAAGCTTCTGCACAGCAAAGGAAACAATCAGAAAAACTAAACGGCAACCGACAGAATGGGAGAAGATATTTGCAAACGACATATCAGATAAAGGGTTAGTATCTAAAACCTATAAACAACTTATTAAGCTCAACACCCCAAATACAAATAATCCAGTGGAGAAATGGACAAAAGGATGAATAGATAATTTTCCAAAGAAGACATCCAGATGGCGAACAGATCCATGAAAAAAATGCTCAATATCACTCATCATGAGGGAAGTACTAATCAAAACCACAATGAGATACCACCTCACACCTGTCATAACGGCTAACATCAACAACTCAGGCAACAACAGATGTTGGCGAGAATGAAGAGAAAGAAGATCTCTTTTGCATTGCTGGTGGCAATGCAAGCTGGTGCAGCCACTCTGGAAAACAGTATG
>NW_024412377.1:90498851-90512680 GCF_014898765.1 Herpailurus yagouaroundi
GACTGCGCCACCCAGGCGCCCCTGGATATAAATTTAAAACTAAACATAAAAATTATAAAAAAAATTTAAAAACTTTAAATGCAGAAGCACATATGACAAAAAATATCTACCTTCCAGATATTAGCCAAAGTTAACTTAGTTATATTTTTCTAGGTTATTATCCTAGATAAAATAAATTATAAATTTTGGTTGGTGTCAAAAACTGAAGTTCAAAGGTAATTGCCAGATATCACTTCTGCCACTAAAAAGGATATTTTCCCCTTCTGAAATATTTCAGCAGAGTAGGTTACATGTATCCAGGTTAACAGCTGCATTTCCACTGTTTATACAAGGTAGTAAAATTGATTAGCTAACACGATATTATAAAACTTCATAATCAACACATCTCCTAATAGTTTTTAACTTTGAGTAGATTATTATGTTACATGAACCACAAAGTATAAAGGCTGAACATACTGCAAACTGCATTTTACTGCTTTGATCCAATAAAATGCACATAAGTTAATCTAGCATCTATTTAATGATATGCATAATTGCCATTGTGCTACATGGTAATTAAAACTGAATGGACAACAGATGATTATAATTTTCCATAGCCAAGCTAAAATTATATAGCTCTTTCATTATTTCTTCAGTATTTTCATGACTGGTAGTACCGATAATTTTATCTGATACCATGTAAAACTTGATCCTCATCAGTCACACATATAAATTCTAACCTCATAGCCCTCCCCGCCACCCCACTCACCCCGCCACCGCCCGCAACGTCCAAGATCTTAATATGACTCCTCCACTGTTAAGAGTTCTATTAATACAATTAATCTTTCCTCTCTCCCTGTCTCTGCAGAATACACACCAAGATTAAGACTTTAAGATCTGTTTCCCTTCTCTGCAATCTTCCCCCACCCAAGAAGTAAATAAAGCAGTTTTGGGAAGAATGACTATGGAATAAGGCAGATCTGGCTTTGAGTTTAATCTCTGCTTCCTTTTGGATGAAATTGAACAATACATCTAAGCTCCTGAACCTCAGTTCATCTGTAAAATATGAGATAGATAAAGCTGTTACCTACTTGAAAGCGGTATTATGTGAATTGCATAGCCAATGGATATAAAGAATATGACCCAGGTTGTGATGCTTAGTTTTTGCTCAATATTTGTAACTGATGGTATTATCCTTGCCTCAGCCCAGTTCCCTGATCTTCAGCTATCATAGGTCTGGAAAGCTGGAGGCTCTGTGGATCTGATGCTTGAATAGCCAGCTTGCTTGGCTAGGCTGACCCCGGATTGTGGCAATCCCCAGACTCTAAGAATATTGTCTGGGTGCTTAGACCTCTGGATAAGGGAAGTTATAGGGGAGCAAAGATAACTTTTATGTAAGGGGAAGGAAAGCTGGTGAAGGACAGTTTTCAGTTCTAAAGAGCAATGTCACCAAATAACTGGAAATGTTGGTTAAAGTAGATTAAGTTACAGGGAGCAGAAACTGTAGGCATGCATGGGGGTGACTGCATGAACATTCCAGCTCCCAACAACACACAGAAATAATACCATGGTAACTGCAGCTAGGTTATTTCCAGAATCATTACTTTCACTAGAAAAATGCTCTTCTAAAATAAATTAGTTTTAGACTTCAAATAAGCCATAGAAATGGTCATAATATTTCAAGGACAAGAAAAAATTACTACCTACTTGGGTCTCTGAAGGAGAGAAAAATGTTCATTTTGTAATACTTTTATACCAAGGCATGCCATACAAATGACCAGGATTGATGATACAGTGGAACTCATTCACACTTAAGTATATTTAATAAATCAGCAGATATAATGAGTTAACTCAAGCCATTTCTCAGTTTCACCAGTGGTAAAGGATTAGAAAGCAGAGTGGCCCTGTAGATGTCCTGACTTGGATGTGAGGGTAGATATCATCAAAGAGAGAGAGGGAAGCTAGTGCAAAAAACAGATTACTGGCACTCTAAGAAGTAACTTTGGAGGTGTCCAGATTTTTTTCCAGGCTGTGCTTCTTATCTTAAAGGCAAATAAAATTAAGAGTTATGTTTTCCTGTCCATGATGTCGTTTAGGCAAACATTGCTCATATTTATGCTGTAGTGGAGAAATGATATAAAGAGAGTCTGAGATGGTGATGATAGTGATAATATTTGTCTGGATTTTACAATGCTCAGGTACAGGGAAATTCTGTCTCATGATTAGTAGAAATAAATAACATACAATGCAAGAAGCTTTTATAACTTTACTTGTTTTCCTACAAGTGAGTAAAAAACAATAAAACAAAGTGCAATTTAATTATCAAGGCATGATAGACTGTAACTTAATTCTGTATTAAAAAGCTACTGTTATAAATCAATATAATTGAAACCATACGTGTGCTAATTCTTAATTGATGATTGAATGCATTTGTTGTCAGAGAGCCCAAGCAGAATAATTACATCCTGTCACTCTAGCTCTCAGGAAATTGAGGACCCATATCAAGGGAGAAAGCTCTAATTCAGGGATTTTGTAAGTTGTACGATCAAATTTCTAAGAGTACAATTGGGAACATATTCTAGGTGCATATGGATTTTCTTATTAATTCTAACTGAAAAGTAACAACCCATATTTAGTCAACTGGAGCCAGTTCGTTTCATCGGAAAAATATCCTTAATTATGAAATCAAACTGTTCTGGCTTAGATGGTCTTGAAATATTAGATCTCTTTTATTTGGTAGGATAACATTTAATGAACATGAGTAAGTTATTTTAGGAATAAGAGACTTCAAATATATTGACGTATCAAATCTAGAATAATAGATATGTCATCTACTCTCAGTGTACTAAATGCCATTTATTTCAGCTATGGTTTTGGTATGACAGATATGTTTGTCTAGAAAAACACTGGACCAGGAAATGTAATTAAAATTATTATTAAAATCATAAATGGTTGTACACATCCATTAATTCATTGCTTCATTTCAAAAATAGTTCGTGACAATATTCTAGGTGCATTTTTGGTAGTAGTGATCCAAATTTACATAAAATATGGAATCCATTTTTAAGGATCTCATAGTCTACATTGTTAAATGGATGGGCAAATACTCCCTAGGGAAGATGATAAACATATCATGATGTGTGTACATAAGGTATAATAACTGATAAAAAGAGTTGGGCAGGTGAGGGAAACTTCAGCAGACACAGTGGCATAAACATTTCAGACATACTAAGTACCTAATGGAAAACCCAACACCTAGGCATTGAGTGCATCCTTGTGAAACATAGCAACACCAGTAAGTAATAACAATAAAATGCAAGGGTAGAGTGGACAGGAAAATACTAAGAGACATGCATCTAGAGAAGTAAGCAGTGTGTGTACCAGAGCATGCCAAAAAATGCACTGCAAACTTGGATGTGGGAGCCTTTGAAATAATTTAAGCAGGCAAGTAACAGAATTATATTTAAGAAATATATGAATTTTTAAATTATTTTTAAGAGACTACTGTGGAAGCAGATGTTGATATTCTCCATTCCTGAGGGATTGAACAGGCTGGCGCCAACTGGTTAGGGGTCAATAGCTAGGAGTTGGGTCCCTATGATCCATAGTTTATATTATCTAAGATAGCACAAGATAGGGTAACCTGGTGAGCTTTTGAATAGTCATGTTTCACAAAGAAAGTGCTTGAGGGGGCATCATTTTGTATTTAAACCTGTACTTTCCAATCCTTCTAGAATATGTGCAAATCTCTCCTTATATTTCTGTCTCAAATTTTGACCCTAATAGTATAGGCCTATTCTCCTTTCACATCTAAAATTCTCAGTTCCAGTTAAAACCCTGACTCCAAGATTTCACCCTCCATTTACTACTTAATGTTTTGCAGTTTGACTTGCATCCTCACAATCCATTAAAATAGTTCTTGCTGAGCAACTTGCTCTGTGTAACTGATAGGCAATTTTTTATTCCTCCTGTCACTGGGGCACTCTATAGCTTTGAAGACCCAAAATTCTACCTTAGTGCTGGTGTCATTAGTCTATCCTGTTTCCACTCCTGTCTCTCTGGGTCTCATTTTTTCCCCTAAATCCTCTTCTTCCATCCACTTCTTAAATACTGGTTCTCTTTCAGATACCTTCTTTAACCTCTCTCTCAAGATCCTTATTCTTACAGTCAATATTTTACTAGATGCCAAACTTTTTTTTTTCTGAAACCTTCCTATAGAACTGATGACAGATTTTATTGTGTAAACATGCTTTTATTATAGCAGTGGTAACACTTGACTAAACTCATTTGTTTATGCCTACTTCTCCATACCATAACAAGAAAAATTTAAGGGCGAGGATTCTATACAGTTAATCTGTTTATTCCTTTCATTTTACCCACAGTATCTGCGATAGAGCCAATATTTATTATATACCAGGCTTTATGCTAAGTGTTTTTTTATATTATCTCATTTACATTACAGGCACTAAAACATAGATAATATTATTCCCAGTTTACATATAAGGAAGCTGCCATTTGAAGAGTTAGGTAAAATTTTCAAGATCATATAGCTAGTAAGTAGCAAAACAAAGTAGCAAAATAAAGTCAAAGTGATTCTAAAATCCAATGCTAAATGCTTTATACATATGTTAGCATGCTTTTTATGTATGTTATCAGTCATTAAATCAAAGGTAGCAAATTGGTTGCATATCTTGTGCCTACTTTAATTGATTAGTGTGGGCCACTGGTAGTGCTATACAGAGGATTTTGAGGTTGAATCTGTACTCACTGGGACAGAGTACCATAACTGCTCAACATTGTCTATGAAGAATATCCAGTGGGTAATGGCAGGATGTTTGCATTCATTACATAATTTCTATACAGCCTTCCTACTTACGAAGGATTGGTGATTCAATAATAAATACATTTATGTTTGTTGAACGAGTAGATCTTAACACATTTGGTAGTAGTTCTCCAAATAGCATAATATGGTTCCTTGTGATTTATGGGCCCCCCAGTTGGCAGAGAAAAATAAAGAAAAGTATCACTTTCCTTGTTGATTCTTTCCTCCTCCTCCATTCACTTCTTCTCTGCTCTCTTCCCTCCTCTCCACTCTCATTTCCCCTCCCTCCATTTCCCCCTCTCTCTTTTTCCTTCTCTCTCTCCACAAATTTATAAAAATTCATTAAATTTATAGGTTTCAAAGAAATAAAAATATTTCCAAAAAGTTGGCAGCATTCTGCTTTAATTGCCTTAGACGTTTTTTCAGAGATGCACTGATACATTTGTTTCAAATTAATAATCCAGATACTGAATTATGTTACTGACAGTATCAAAGTTTAATTAAGACTTTGGATATTGACAATATTAAAAAAATGACACATTTTCAATTTGGAACAACACTAAAGAAAAACATCAATTTTTGGTCATTATTTTTATTATTTTTATGTTTATTTTTGAGAGAGAGAGCGAGCATGCGAGCGGGGGAAGGGCAGAGTGAGAGGGGGACAGAGAATATGAAGTAGGCTCTGTGCTGACAGCAGAGAGTCTGACATGGGGCTCAAATTCACAAGCTACAAGATCACGACCTGAGCCGAAGTTGGACACCCAACAAACTGAGCCATCCAGGCATCCCTGGTCATTATTTTAAAAATACAGTAGTCTCCCTTATCTGCAGTTATCTACTTTCAACCACCATCCTGAAGCAGATAATCTCCTTCTGATGTATTTGTGTTTCTATCTGGAGGCCTCTTTCCTTCAACTTTTTCCACAACCAAATTCTATCCATGTTTTTAGAACTTTTCATAAGCAACCGTCTCTACAAAGCATTTAATAATTTCCCTCAAAATTCCCAGAGCATGCCAAATTTTGGCACTATTCACCTAAGTAAAAAGTTAAAAATGATATTCATTTTCACATTTTATGTCCTCTGCTGCAATTTTAAGTCTCTTGGGGATAGTTAGTGTGTTTTATCAGTAATTACATTCTTCATAATACCTTGCATATAGTCGGTGTTGAATAAATACTTGTTGAATAATTACTTAAAAGTTGTCATCTTTTAGATGTATAAACTCCTAATAAGCTTTCTTTTTCAGCTCAATTGATTATGCGAAATGAATATGTTGATTGGGTACTTTTATAACCTATAATTATGATTAAAGGAAATTTCAGTTAAACACTTTTTTTTTTGTTACCTAACTTATCCCCTCTGACCCTGCTTTAAAATAATGTCTTTATTCTGAAGTCTTAACGAAGTTATTCACACTGAATAACCAATTAGATTATACTTTATGTAATAAATCTTCTGTTTTGTGTTCAGCTTAAGGAAACAGATTCCTGGGCTGCTAAAAGAATTAAACTTTTACCTGGGAATGTTTCTTAGTGCCAGACATAGGTTCATATATATAGAGGCTTATTGTGTTAATACCAAAACTCTCTACATTATTGTAACTTATTATATATAGGTAAATCTTATAAAGAGCAACACTTTAAAGCAATAACTCTAAAAGACTATAAAAAACAATGCTTATTGAAAAATTCAATTGTTTCCCATGCTAATGGAAAAATATGTAATGTCAAAGTTAAAATAACTTACTTAAAATACTTTTAAAAATATTTTAAAAGTTAAAATACTTTTACTTATTAAAATATTTTATTTAATCTGTTAAATAAAATTAACAGGTAATTTGAAACAAAATTTGGTTCCAAAATCATACTTGTTTTCAGTTATAATCTTTTTTTATCAGTAATGCTTTCTATACTGGAGAAAGTATTACTATTTAGGGTAGCAAAGAGTTACAAAAATGAAAATAATGTAAATATTATAGAATTCTAAAACTCAATTATAAACTATGAAGTATAAAATATTTTTTTGAGTTTTATTTATTTATTTTGAGAGAGAGAGAGAGTACACGTGCACACACACGAGCGGGGGAAGGGCAGAGAGAGGAGAGAGAGAATCCCAAGCAGGCTCTGCACTGTCAGCACAGAGCCTGAGACGGGGCTCGAACTCACGAACCATGAGATCATGGCCTAAGCCAAAATCAAGTCAGACGCTAAGCCCAATGAGCCACCCAGGCACCCCTGAAATATAAAAGTTTTGACTCTCTGGATTAGAATAGGTTTTAAAAATAATTTTTAATCAGAATTAATAAATAAAACTCAGAGATCAGAATATCAGAATATCTGATATCTGATGTCAGAATCCTGACATCAATTTCTCCCCCATATATATGGCAAACATTACTAATCAATCATGCTATTTTTTTTTGCTCTTAGAGGGACTTCACAACCTCAAAAGAACATTGCTATTACTTATTGCTCTGAATGAGAAGAAGAGAGGATACCGGTTACTCTAGACATAACTCAGTCTCAAAATAATCTTTCATATACCTATGTTTCATCTTTCTTTTCCTTTTACTTAATTCTTTGCTGTGTACCTTTCCCAGGTGTGGTGATATGAGCTGAACTCGTAAACTCAGTTTATAAAAAAGAACTCATGATGCTGACTACACCCACACAAATCATGCCGTCCTCTGCTACTGAGATGGATAAGATGGTGAGGCTCACAGGCTACATCTCTATGTATAGATCTCTCTCTCTCTCTCTTCCTACATATATAAATCTTTGAGGTGATTTACCTTAAAAGCTCATTTTGGCAAATGGTAAAAATGGGTGTACAGGTGCCAGCTTTCTGAAATTGCTGTTAAGTGGCAGAGATGAAAATAAGGTGCAAGTTTTTTGGTCTAAGGAATGAAACAGCTTGGATCTGCTTAGGGTTTTAACCCAAAGGACCACCATTTGGTTCATTAGCTTATCTAATCATAGAAATTATTTAGGGGAGTGGAAGAGGTCTTTGTTCTTTTTAGAAAGACTTTTTCTATAATCTGGGCTTGAAATGTCATTTTCTCTCAACAGCTTGATACTATCTTACTTTTCTTAACTTAATTCTTTGTCATCCGAACCATACTGGCACAAAAAGAGATTTTTCTTGACCCTGGCCTTGGTATCTCTAATCCTATTTTAATTTTGTCCAGGTTTTTATACATTCTGCTTTGCACTGTGTTGAGTCTCCTGATTAGTTTCTGCAGCTGGTATTTGCTTAGTCTTTTCACTCATAAACCTTCATTACCGTAATTACTTTATTTTATTTATTAAAGTTTATTTATTTGGGGGGGGTTGAGGGGCAGAGACAGAGGGAGAGAGAGAGAATCCCAAGCAGCTCCACACTGTCAGTGCAGAGCCTGGCACAGGGCTTGATCTCATGACTCTCATGAACCGTGAGATCATGACCTAAACCAAAATCAAGAGTTGGACGCTTGGGGGAGAGGGAAGATGGCGGCGTAGGAGGACGCTGGACTCACCGCGCGTCCTGCTGATCACTTAGATTCCACTTACACCTGCCTAAATAACCCAGAAAACCGCCAGAGGATTAGCAGAATGGAGTTGCCTGAGCCAAGCGCAGACAAGAGGCCCACGGAAGAGGGTAGGAAGGGCGGCGAGGCGGTGCACGCTCCACGGACTGGCAGGAGGGAGCTGGGGCCGAGGGGCGGCTCGCCGGCCAAGCAGAGCCCCCGAGTCTGGCTTGCAAAAAGAGGAGGGGCCTGACAGACTGTGTTCCCACAGCAAGCACGACTTAGCGGCAGGGAGGTCATAAGTTAACAGTTCTGCTCAGAAAGCGGGAAGGCTGGAGGACAAAGGGAAGGAGAGCTGCTGAGCCCCCTGACGACAGAGCTCAGTTTGGTGGGGAACAAAGGCGCTCGCCAGCGCCATCTTCCCCGCCCATCCCTCAGCCAAAATCCCAAAGAGAACCAGTTCCTGCCAGGGAACTTGCTCGCTCTGCGCAAACACCCAACTTTGCGCTTCTGCAGAGCTAAACCTCCGGCAGCGGATCTGACTCCCTCCTGCTGCCACAGGGCCCCTCCTGAAGTGGATCACCTAAGGACAAGCAAGCTAAGCCTGCCCCTCTTGCCCCTGTGCACCTTGCCTACCCACCCGAGCTAAGACGCCAGATCCCCAGCATCACAAGCCTGGCAGTGTGCAAATAGCCCAGATAGGCCACCCCACCCCACAGTGAATCCCGCCCCTAGGAGAGGGGAAGAGAAGGCACACACCAGTCTGACTGTGGACACAGCGGTGGGCTGGGGGCAGACATCAGGTCTGACTGCGGCTCCGCCCACCAACTCCAGTTATACACCACAGCACAGGGGAAGTGCCCTGCAGGTCCTCACCATGCCACGGACTATCCAAAATGACCAAGTGGAAGAATTCCCCTCAGAAGAATCTCCAGGAAATAACAACAGCTAATGAGCTGATCAAAAAGGATTTAAATAATATAACAGAAAGTGAATTTAGAATAATAGTCATAAAATTAATCGCTGGGCTTGAAAACAGTATAGCTGACAGCAGAGAATCTCTTGCTACAGAGATCAAGGGACTAAGGAACAGTCACGAGGAGCTGAAAAACGCTTTAAACGAAATGCATAACAAAATGGAAACCACCACGGCTCGGATTGAAGAGGCAGAGGAGAGAGTAGGTGAACTAGAAGATAAAGTTATGGAAAAAGAGGAAGCTGAGAAAAAGAGAGATAAAAAAATCCAGGAGTATGAGGGGAAAATCAGAGAACTAAGTGATACACTAAAAAGAAATAATATACGCATCATTGGTATCCCAGAGGAGTAAGAGAGAGGGAAAGGTGCTGAAGGGGTACTTGAAGAAATAATAGCTGAGAACTTCCCTGAAGTGGGGAAGGAAAAAGGCATTGAAATCCAAGAGGCACAGAGATCTCCCTTCAGACGTAACTTGAATCGATCTTCTGCACGACATATCATAGTGAAACTGGCAAAATACAAGGATAAAGAGAAAATTCTGAAAGCAGCAAGGGGTAAACGTGCCCTCACATATAAAGGGAGACCTATAAGACTCGTGACTGATCTCTCTTTTGAAACTTGGCAGGCCAGAAAGAATTGGCACGAGATTTTCAGTGTGCTAGACAGAAAAAATATGCAGCCGAGAATCCTTTATCCAGCAAGCCTGTCATTTAGAATAGAAGGAGAGATAAAGGTCTTCCCAAACAAACAAAAACTGAAGGGATTTGTCAGCACTAAACCAGCCCTACAAGAGATCCTAAGGCGGACCCTGTGAGACAAAGTACCAGAGACATCACTACAAGCATAACACATACAGACATCACAATGACTCTAAACCCATATCTTTCTATAATAACACTGAATGTAAATGGATTAAATGCGCCAACCAAAAGACATAGGGTATCAGAATGGATAAAAAAACAAGACCCATCTATTTGCTGTCTACAAGAGACTCATTTTAGACCTGAGGACACCTTTAGATTGAGAGTGAGGGGATGGAGAACTATTTATCATGCTACTGGAAGCCAAAAGAAAGCTGGAGTAGCCATACTTATCTCAGACAAACTAGACTTTAAATTAAAGGCTGTAACAAGAGATGAAGAAGGGCATTATATACTCATTACAGGGTCTATCCATCAGGAAGAGCTAACAGTTATAAATGTCCATGCGCCGAATACAGGAGCCCCCAAATATATAAAACGATTACTCATAAACATAAGCAACCTTATTGATAAGAATGTGGTAATTGCAGGGGACTTTAACACTCCACTTACAGAAATGGATAGATCATCTAGACACACGGTCAATAAAGAAACAAGGGCCCTGAATGAGACATTGGATCAGATGGACTTGACAGATAGATTTAGAACTCTGCATCCCAAAGCAACAGAATATACTTTCTTCTCGAGTGCACATGGAACATTCTCCAAGATAGATCATATACTGGGTCACAAAACAGCCCTTCATAAGTTTATAAGAATTGAAATTATACCATGCATACTTTCAGACCACAATGCTATGAAGCTTGAAATCAACCACAGAAAAAAGTCTGCAAAACCTCCAAAAGCATGGAGGTTAAAGAACACCCTACTAACGAATGAGTGGGTCAACCAGGCAATTTGAGAAGAAATTAAAAAATATATGGAAACAAACGAAAATGAAAATACAACAATCCAAACGCTTTGGGACGCAGCGAAGGCAGTCCTGAGAGGAAAATACATTGCAATCCAGGCCTATCTCAACAAACAAGAAAAATCCCAAATACAAAATCTAACAGCACACCGAAAGGAAATAGAAGCAGAACAGCAAAGGCAGCCTAAACCCAGCAGAAGAAGAGAAATAATAAAGATCAGAGCAGAAATAAACAATATAGAATCTAAAAAAACTGTAGAGCAGATCAACGAAACCAAGAGTTGGTTTTTTGAAAAAATAAACAAAATTGACAAACCTCTAGCCAGGCTTCTCAAAAAGAAACGGGAGATGACCCAAATAGATAAAATCATGAATGAAAATGGAATGATTACAACCAATCCCTCAGAGATACAAACAATTATCAGGGAATACTATGAAAAATTATATGGCAACAAATTGGACAACCTGGAAGAAATGGACAAATTCCTGAACACCCACACTCTTCCAAAACTCAATCAGGAGGAAATAGAAAGCTTGAACAGACCCATCACCAGTGAAGAAATTGAATCGGTTATCAAAAATCTCCCAACAAATAAGAGTCCAGGACCAGATGGCTTCCCAGGGGAGTTCTACCAGACGTTTCAAGCAGAGATAATACCTATCCTTCTCAAGCTATTCCAAGAAATAGAAAGGGAAGGAAAACTTCCAGACTCATTCTATGAAGCCAGTATTACTTTGATTCCTAAACCAGACAGAGACCCAGTAAAAAAAGAGAACTACAGGCCAATATCCCTGATGAATATGGATGCCAAAATTCTCAATAAGATAGTAGCAAATCGAATTCAACAGCATATAAAAAGAATTGTTCACCATGATCAAGTGGGATTCATTCCTGGGATGCAGGGCTGGTTCAATACTCGCAAATCAATCAACGTGATACATCACATTAACAAAAAAAAAGAGAAAAACCATAGGATCCTGTCAATCGATGCAGAAAAGGCCTTTGACAAAATCCAGCACCCTTTCTTAATAAAAACCCTTGAGAAAGTCGGGATAGAAGGAACATACTTAAAGATCATAAAAGCCATTTATGAAAAGCCCACAGCTAACATCATCCTCAAAGGGGAAAAACTGAGAGCTTTTTCCCTGAGATCAGGAACACGACAGGGATGCCCACTCTCACCGCTGTTGTTTAACATAGTGCTGGAAGTTCTAGCATCAGCAATCAGACAACAAAAGGAAATCAAAGGCATCCAAATTGGCAAAGATGAAGTCAAGCTTTCGCTTTTTGCAGATGACATGATATTATACATGGAAAATCCGATAGACTCCACCAAAAGTCTGCTAGAACTGATACATGAATTCAGCAAAGTTGCAGGATACAAAATCAATGTACAGAAATCAGTTGCATTCTTATACACTAACAATGAAGTAACAGAAAGACAAATAAGGAAACTGATCCCATTCACAATTGCACCAAGAAGCATAAAATACCTAGGAATAAATCTAACCAAAGATGTAAAGGATCTGTATGCTGAAAACTATAGAAAGCTTATGAAGGTAATTGAAGAAGATTTAAAGAAATGGAAAGACATTCCCTGCTCATGGATTGGAAGAATAAATATTGTCAAAATGTCAATACTACCCAAAGCTATCTATACATTCAATGCAATCCCAATCAAAATTGCACCAGCATTCTTCTCGAAACTAGAACAAGCAATCCTAAAATTCATATGGAACCACAAAAGGCCCCGAATAGCCAAAGTAATTTTGAAGAAGACCAAAGCAGGAGGCATCACAATCCCAGACTTTAGCCTCTACTACAAAGCTGTCATCATCAAGACAGCATGGTATTGGCAGAAAAACAGACACATAGACCAATGGAATAGAATAGAAACCCCAGAACTAGACCCACAAACGTATGGCCAACTCATCTTTGACAAAGCAGGAAAGAACATCCAATGGAAAAAAGACAGTCTCTTTAACAAATGGTGCTGGGAGAACTGGACAGCAACATGCAGAAGGTTGAAACTAGACCACTTTCTCACACCATTCACAAAAATAAACTCAAAATGGATCAAGGACCTGAATGTGAGACAGGAAACCATCAAAACCCTAGAGGAGAAAGCAGGAAAAGACCTCTCTGACCTCAGCCGTAGCAATCTCTTACTCGACACATCCCCAAAGGCAAGGGAATTAAAAGCAAAAGTGAATTACTGGGACCTTATGAAGATAAAAAGCTTCTGCACAGCAAAGGAAACAACCAACAAAACTAAAAGGCAACCAACGGAATGGGAAAAGATATTTGCAAATGACATATCGGACAAAGGGCTAGTATCCAAAATCTATAAAGAGCTCACCAAACTCCACACCCGAAAAGCAAATAACCCAGTGAAGAAATGGGCAGAAAACATGAATAGACACTTCTCTAAAGAAGATATCCGGATGGCCAACAGGCACATGAAAAGATGTTCAGCGTCGCTCCTTATCAGGGAAATACAAATCAAAACCACACTCAGGTATCACCTCACGCCAGTCAGAGTGGCCAAAATGAACAAATCAGGAGACTATAGATGCTGGAGAGGATGTGGAGAAACGGGAACCCTCTTGCACTGTTGGTGGGAATGCAAATTGGTGCAGCCGCTCTGGAAAACAGTGTGGAAGTTCCTCAGAAAATTAAAAATAGACCTACCCTATGACCCAGCAATAGCACTGCTAGGAATTTATCCAAGGGACACAGGAGTACTGATGCATAGGGGCACTTGTACCCCAATGTTCATAGCAGCACTCTCAACAATAGCCAAATTATGGAAAGAGCCTAAATGTCCATCAACTGATGAATGGATAAAGAAATTGTGGTTTATATACAC
>NW_024412377.1:90517680-90599244 GCF_014898765.1 Herpailurus yagouaroundi
GGGCACCTTTTGGGATGAGCACTGGGTGTTGTATGGAAACCAATTTGGCAATAAATTTCATATATAAATAAAAAAAAATGAGTTGGACGCTTAACTGACTGAGCCACTCAGTCGTGCCTAAACTAATTTTAAACACAAATGTCATTGAAGCCATTTCCCATTATTACTATAAAAAAGTCAAATTTCTCCATTTAAGTTAGGCCTCTAAAATTTGACTTTATCATCTTTTTTACTGCTTAACTTAAAATATTTCCTACTCCAGACTAATCTCACTCTTTCCAGAAGGCACCATGCTTATTGTCAAGTTCTTACTGTATACTCCTAGTGTTTTCCTGCATTCCTTCCATCCCACTCTTTGCTGAAGTAGCTGTTTATTTTTTATTTATTATTTATTTATTTGTGTTTAGAGAGACAGAGAGACAGAGTGAGTGGGGGAGGGGCAGAGAGCGAGGGAGAGAGAACCCCAAGCAGGCTCCCTGCTCTCAGTGCAGAGCCGGATGTGGGGCTATAGCTCACCAATCATCAGATCATGACCTGAACCAAAATCAAGAATCAGACACTTAATCCACTGAGCCACCCAGATGCTTGAGTGCTCATTTAAATTTCTAATGAGCCCCATCCAAGGACAATATTCCTCATTCTCTGATATCTAGGAAAAGGTGTGTGTGTGTGCATACGTGTGTGTGCGCACGCGCGTGTGTTGTTTCTTTTATCAATCATAATTTGTTAATTTTATTTATTATAAAGCACAGTGTTAGAGTGTGTTTTTATTATAAAGCACAGATGTGGATTTGAATCCTAGCACCATTGCTTACCATCTGTGTGAGCTTGTACTCTGAGACAATCTTCTCACTTGTGAACTGGGGAGGACGGCACTTAGTTCTAGTCTTTGTTTTCAGAATAAAATGAAGTTGGTGTCAAATATCTACCACAGTGTTGGCCAGAGGAAGCCTGCATAAATGGTAGCTGCAAATTCTCTCCAAATGTATTATTACCCAGTTAAATTACTGCTGTGTGAATATCATGTTTCTCTAACTGGCTTGTTACTACCTCAAGAATGGGGAAGCTATCTTTTGTGTATCTGCTCAGGTCTATGATCTTTGATAGTGGAAAGAATATTAAAACTGTTTTCAGATGATCTAGTCGTATCCCTTATGTAAGTGAGTAAATAGCTTAGCTTTTCAACCGAGTTCTTCATAAGTCAAATGGAAACAATAATATCTTGTGGACTATATTAAAAGAATTAAGAAATACTATATTCACAAACAGGGTTTAAAATTATATACTTGCATGTAACTTAAAGGAATGTTGTGACAGTTAATGATTCATATTTTAATAGTTAATAATAATAGAAAATAAATATTTTAAGAATATTGAATAAAAGGAAGGAACCCATTGTTCAAGATTATATTGCCACTTTAGGGGTCAAATGATACACCAGGAAAATATCAGGACCTGTTTTTAGCTGGCTAAGATCCACTTAACACAGTAGCTGTATGCAAATAATTCAGAATGGTAGTAATCTCAAAGACTGTTAGTAACTGATTTGAAGTCACAAAACAATGGATATGTATATCAGCCTTTATATAGAGAACATAATGGGGCAATTCTCTACAGAACTTTTTCCTTTAAGTCCAGTGTAATGATTGATGCCCTTCTTGTGGATGATCCTTTACTGCTATAAATGTGTTAAGAAATTTTTCAGAAATGATGAATGCCTCACTTTAAGCATTCTGTACTGTACTTTTCTGATGAATCTTGGACCGAGTGGTGGCTGATAAATAATAGATATAGAAGAACCATAAAGGGTATTAAATATGGTGCAGGCCAATAGTTTGGTTTATGCTATAATTCTGAAGATAGAACAGGCTAAAATTTTAGCACTTTTGAATAGGAAAATAATGCTTAAGACAATCAAAAAGGAAATGGTGTGGAGATTCTGCCTTTTCACAAATATTTTTTGATGTCATTAGGTGCTAGGGATTCAGTGAGGGCCACAGAGAGTTCTTAGTCTCACAGTATTATTATTCTAGTTAAGGAAATGCAAAAGAAACAATCGGATCAACAAATATATATTACTATGTTAAAAGGTCTGGAAAAAAAAATAAGGCAAGGGAAGGAAATCAAGAATGTTGACAGCAAGAGTTTGGGCTTTTTTAGCTTGGGTTTTCAGGGAAGGCCTCTCAGAGAAGGTGACATTTGAAAACCACTTGTACTGAAGTGAGGGAACTAGCCGTGTTAGACCTGGGAAAAGAGTATGAAGATGAAGGGGTCAGAAATTTCAAAGTCCTGAAGTGAGATTTTGGCATATTTTTTTTTGTTTTTGTTTTTTAGTGTTTATTTTTTAGAGAGACTCAGAGCTCAAGCAGGGGAGGGGCTGGGAGAGAGGGGGACAGAGAGTCTGAAGCAGGCTCCAGGCTCTAAGCTGTCAGCACAGAGCTGGACACGGGGCTCGAATTCACGAACCATGAGATCATGATGTGAGCCGAAGTGGAATGTTTAATCATGTGAGCCACTCAGGCGCCCCTTGGCATAATTTTTTTTTGAAGAATATGTCGTACTCATTAAATTGTCTCTCCTCGAAAAGCATACTGTATCTGTTTCCTACAATGTACCTGACTGCTTCACCAAGAGTGTGGTATAAAAGATCTGATTCAGAATATATTTTGAGAGTCAGGCCAAACGTCAGATAGGTTGTATCTGGGGTGTGAAAGAAGCTAGGGATTACTAGTGGGTTGTCAGTCCCAGCCACTGATTGAATGGCAGCATCATTGACTAGATGTTGAAACTAAGAAGGGAGGCTCCTGTTCAGTTTAAGATGTGTCTTGAATCCAAGCAGAGATATGTAGTATGCAGCAAAGCATAGGAGTCTTGGTTCACTAATGATTTTAGGAGCCTTTTAAATCTCTAATCTTTTAAAAATAAGTAAACTTAGCTGAGAAACTTCATTGCTGCAATCTGATTTTCAGTAAGATTTTCTGGATGATGCCTTCTGCCAATTTAGCAACAAAAAGAAAGAGTCAGAGAGTGAATTACTGAAGACAATAGCTTTAAACTATTGTGCCTGAAGAAGCATGCCTGGAAATATATTCAAAGCTTTTAGCAAACACTTTTTTAGAAATAATTTACTCTACTGAAGTGGATCCAATCCTGCGTTTATGTTGTACCTTCCTTTACAAGTAAATTGCAGAATATCTTGTTAGATTTTAAACTGCCTCACCTTCTCTAATTTCTTGAATTTTTGTAATTCAATAACTAGTCCTCAAAAAGAAATAGAATTATCAGTGTATCAGTCAAGGTTCAGCTGAAGACAAAAACCAGTTTATTTAGTTTAAGCAAAAAGAGATTTAATATAAGGAACTGGATGCTCACACAGTTGTTGAAAGGGCTGGAGATACAGGTTTTAAACTAAGCTTACAGGAATTACTCCCAGAAGAGCATTGCAATAAAAAACAAATGTATAGTATTTCCTATGGTACAGGAATTATTTTTACATTTTTACACATATTAACTACATCAGTCCTCACTAAGCATTTTCATCTAGTGACTTGTTCAATATCGCCTAGCTAGTAAATAGCAGATCTGGCATTTGAATCGAGGCGATGTGCTTCCTAACTTCATGCTCGTGTAACCACTGTGCTCTGTTGCCTCTTGTAAGTAGTGACTCAGCATATGTAAGTGTTTATCTCTGCCAAGATCAAGAATTTAAGGAATTAGGAAGTGGCTACCCAAACAGCTGGGTCTAGGGCCATACCCTTTCAATCCCACCGGTGCCAGCAAAACAAATGCCCTGTGACTCGTAAAACCAGGTTCCAAACCCTGGGATTTCTGATACCGCAGCTAGGAGAAACAGAGGTGGGACCTGACGGCATTTCAATTACCCGAGGCGCGAGTCTGCTTGGGGAAAGCTTGATGTCTGGTAGAACCAAAAGTAAAGTGCGATGTAGGCTTCAGCTTTCCAACCTGTCGATTTCCATAGACTGCAAGAGCCACGAGTGAATTTATCTGCACTGCAAGCCACATCCAGGCATGATATTGGGTGGATAAGGTAAGCCGAAAACGGAGGCACTGTTCAGGAGGAAAGAGGAAACTTTTCGTGTACAAATGTGCTACAGTCACAAATGGTTCTACATTTTCGTTGAGGCCAGAACAATTATGACACTCGGACGTGTCACATTTTCAAACTGTCGTGACACAGTATGCACAAACTTGTCATGCTTCAAGTATTTCAGCGGTCTACCAGCCTACTTCTCCCTTTGGCTCCTCCCTCCAGCATCAGGGAAAGAAAGGCAGTGTTAGATGATGGATCGAACTGTAGCAATAGACATAGCTTTTTGATTCTTATTTTCCTGGTTGTGTTATGTATAAAATAAACCGCTACCCTCATATGTTACCCTTTCTTCCCCCGAAATAATTCTGACTTCTTCTGGTTTACAATAAAGGAACACAGATCTGACTATAGGAAAGAGTCTTGATCGAATGAGATCTATTGCAGCTTCTGTATTGCAATTGTAAGAAAATACCAAGAAATTATAATTAAGGAAGACCAAGTAAAGTTGATACAAACTGTTTTAAGGTTGTGATTACAGTCCTTGTGTGATTTTAATATTAAAGGACATGAGCTCTGGGCTTGGAAATTTTCCATCTGGCTCCTCCGCTTACCTGCTGTGCAATTTTAAACGTTACTTTTTTGTAAGGTCTGTTTCCTCAATCACGGAAGGAGAATAACACAAGCCACTCCATAAGATTATAGGAAATCTAGGTGAGGAATAAACATATATTTTTAAAATAGTGAATAGTGAGTCAGAATGGAACTGCTTTGATCAAATTCTTGCTTCAACGCTTGTGTGCTCTATGATCGTGAGCAAGTCATAAAACTTTCTAAACCTATGTTTTCTCATTTGTCTCCCATCCAAGTACTAACCAGGCCCGACCCTGTGTTTTCTCATTTGTCAAATGGGTAAGTTCAAAGTAGAAATTTCATGGGGTTCTTGTAAGAGTAAGTGAAACAATATAAGAGGTGTGCTGGATCTGATGATTTCCAGGTATAAAATGCTCATTAAATGTTAATAATTAATTGACTTCAGTGAAGATACACAGACTTGTGTCACTTCTGTGGAGTTCCAATGTTTATAATCATGCATGATCTGAATAAAATACTTGTTGGAATCCCCCAAACTCATGAGATGCCTCCTCACTGAGCGCTGGGTTCCTGAACCATGGCTGTGTGTAATTTATTTATTTATTTTCCTGGTAGGCTTAAATTGGACCTAATTCCAACTCACTTGTTTGCCTCTCTTAAGTTGCATTTGGTAATAACTGTTAGTAAAACAAAATTAGGGCAAAGGCATTTGTAGAATCATTTATATTGAAAGAGCTTAACAATGAAGATTGGAAGAAAATGCAATTCTTCAAGCAGAAGAGACAAGAAAAATACAAAAGTGAAGAAATGTTGCTTTAAGAAAAACATATTCTTGGTGTTTGGTTTCTAAAAGCAGAAGCCATAAAGGAAGATGCTTTTTGAAATTATATTGCTAATTAGTCCAGAATAGTCTTAGAAGCTTGACTTCAGCCTGATTGCTGCAGCAACTATTTGGAATGCTGAACAGAATTTTCCTGGCTTACCCACTTCAGAGCAAAGATGTGCCCTCAAGAATATGAGATAATACTCCAGTTTCAATAATTCCTAAATCAAAATCAGGACTAACCATTTCCTATACTTCCACTGTTGGGAAGCTGGGAAGAAGGTAAATCACTATTGATAAGTTTGTCAGGCCTCAATATCTTGAATTTTTAACATTATGCAGACTCTGGAACTATTACTCTAACACACACACACACACACACACACACACACACACATACACACACACTGACATTTGATAAGTGAGCTTAATATTCACAGAGCCAATTTTTGACTCATTGCTGCAGAAAAGGTATTAGTATTACATAGATGTCAGCTTTCTGCTATTTATATTCATTTAAAAATAAAAATAAAGCATAGCAGATGTGTTAGAGACTGAAATAGATAATGGTGTGCATCAAACTATAGGGAATATTATCAATATAGTATTAATCTTATTCAGTTATTTGCACTGGTAGATTCTGCCATTAGTTAGAAAGTTCTGAATCAATCAATTAAATTGCCTTTATGACTTCATTTTCATACAAGTACTTGGAAGCTATGAAAGCCGGGACTAAGAAATCTGAATAATGTCAAAGTACTGTGGCAACTAATTCAATTCCAGAAGTCCTTAAGTTGTTCATTAATGCTGTAGCTGGATACTAGAATATTTAATGTATCACTTTTTATGGAAAAGAAATTTCCCTCTCTGTGGAACCACAGCACAGATAATACTGGATTGTTTTAAAGGACAAAAAAGAGATTCTGGATTAGTTATGGTGAGTGAAATTCTCTCTCTCTCCCTTTAACTTAAAGGAGAGAGGGTGGTAACAGACTCAAAATGAGTGGATTGACACATTCAATCTCCTGGACAAAAGTCAGTAGTTTTATTTCTATTCCCTTGTTCTAGATCAGAACGATGAACCTGCCCTTTACTCATGGATATTGATGAGAAAGAACTTCTTGGTTGGGAAATCCCAGTTGTTTGTGAGATTTTTGAACATTTCTCATGCTAACATGAGAGGGATATATATTCATGTTTAGACATATTTCCTACCTGCACAATGGTAAGACAGGAAACATCCATTGTCTATGGTGTTTCTAATTTAAAGTTAGATCTGCAGAGTGAAGCCTATTAACCCAGGGTAGGCCTTTCCATCTTAAAGGAGATAATAGATCATTGTGAACTCTTTTTGTTTGAAATTAACTTGTGATTTATCTTAATCCCATTTAAAAATTGTAATCAAATAGTCACTAAACCACCTTCTTTTGTTGAGGACAATGACATAATTTTAGGTGTTTATGAATTTAAGACTATTAATTTTTTTTTTTTAATTAATGGCTTCTTTTTGAGAGAGAGAGTGAGAGACAGAGACAGAGTGTGAGAGAGGGAGGTACAGAGAGAGGGGGAGACACAGAATCTGAAGCAGGCTTTAGGCTCTGAACTGTCAGCACAGAGCCCGACGTGGGGCTCGAACTCATGGACTATGAGATCATGATGTGAGCTGAAGATGGACACTTAACCGACTGAGCCACCCAGGCGCCCCATGAGTTTAAGACTATTAATTGATTTTTTATAAATGAACATACCCTCTACATTCCCTAACACCCCTCCAAGCCCATAACACAAAGAATTAAACTAGATCGAGTGTGTTAAATTGTGGAAAAATTATCTGAAAATGATCTGGACCCCTCCCTTCTTATCCATCTGGAAATAATTTGCCATAGAGAAGCACACATGATCTTATAACAACATAATCACTATCAAATTTTCACTTAAAACCCTTCAAAAGAGTCTCATTGCATTTAGAATAAAATTCAATTTCCTTACCAGGTACTAAAGGTAGGTAGTGCCTTCATGATCTATCTCAGCTTAGTTTTTCAGGTCTTGTCAGCAGTGTCCCATTTGTTCAATATTCGCTAGCAACATGTCTTCCTAGCCTTAAACACGTGACTCTCCATGCCCCAGGACCTTTGCACATGCCATCCAATCAATTTTTTCCCATTCCTCACATGCTTATGTCCTTCTTATCCTTCAGGTCTCAGTTGAAACACCAGCCTTTTTAGTGAGACCCATCTGTCTCAGCCTCTTTTTTTGTTTGTTTACTTTGTGCTACCATCACAATTTATAAGTATTTTACTAAATTGTCTGATGATTTTTAAGTTATCCATTTCTAGTCTTCCATAAACTAGAAGCATCAAGAATTCGGGAAGAAAGCTGCCAATCTTGGTCACTGAGAACAGTGTTTGGTGCACAAGATCACTAAATAAAACCAGGTTTGTCCTTCCTAGTCCTATGCTTGTTATGTTACTTTCCATCATTATAAGTAATTCTCTCTGCAGGGATCCAGTTTGGAAACTTTGGCGGTGCTATCAGTGGTTGGCATAGTAAATGGAATGACAAGATGTCTGAATGGTTTCAAGCATGGGTGTCTAACAAGATTCACCGGGATCCACTAATAGCACGTGTTTAACTGCAGAGGGCAGTGCTGTCTAAAGTGCTGTACGGAAGTCCCTTGACTCAAAACCAATGCTGTTTATTTCACATTCAGTGTTCTTTGATGGATGCTCTCAGATCCCTTCATTACTGTTTTAGCGATGTGTTATGCAATTACACTTTAGAAACGACATTTCTCATAAGAAATACCAGAGTTTTCGCCATGGATGCACCAGAGTGTTTCTTAAATTAACTGAATAGCCCTTTGGAAATGATTTTTTGAAATATAGTAGATACTTTCATTTGGTTCTAACTTCTGACTTCACTTCCTTTAATCTCTTCTTTAAAAAAAAAATGCTTTTGGGATTTAATCAGAACTAGCAGTAAGTAATGCAACTTCCAAGCAGCCTCACTAATTTTTAGAAGGCAAAAATAGATTTCAAGTCTAAAAGTGCTTATTCTCATGCTCTTGCCTATAAATTTTCTGCCCTCTCATCTTCCTCATCCCAGCCACATTGCACACTCTGCCAGATTAATCTCCAAAGCATACCTCTGACCCTGTCACTCTTTTCCAAACAACATCTAAAGGTGCCTGATTGCTTAGTTAGTATTGCTTAGTCTTTAAGACTTTCCACATGTTGCCTAAAATCATCTGTCCAATCTTATTCTAAACGCTTCCCTAGCTAGTTTCAAAGTCTCCAGACCTACCCAGCAATGCCCTTCCCCCACGTGTTTGCTGATCTCTTAGCAGCTAGCCAAACCTGCGTCAGGGAGGGGTCCTCTAAAAATCTGGCAGACAACTGGAAGGCCTGGGTTGCTGCCATTTCCTGGGCCTCAGATTTACTCTATGAATATTGAAAAAATCTGCTTTTTTAAATGTTTCCTTATTTTTGGGAGAGAGGGAAAGAGAGAGAGAGAGAGAGCGAGAGCATGTGTGCATGAGTGGGGGAGGGACAGAGAGAGAGAGAGAGAGAGAGAGAGAGAGAGAGAGAGAGAGAGAAGGGGACAGAGAGTCCAAAACAGGCTCCTCGCTGACAGCCCAATTTGAGGCTCGAATTCACAAACCAAGAGATCACAACCTGAGCCCAAGTCAGATGCTTAAATGACTGAACCACCCAGGCCCCCCGGGGAAAAATCTGCTTTTATTTTCATGATCTATATTTTTGCATAAATTCCCTGATATGAGGAGAGAGGTCTGAGATGCTAAATGCGGGAGAGATTGGGATTAGCTATTACGAAAATGACTTGTCTTTGGTACCCTTTTCAATACTTGACCCTCATTATTTTGGTCACTGTTTTCTATTTCTCCCACCCCTTTCAAAAATACATGTGCATGTGTGTATGTATATATCTCTAGCTGTGTATGTCATGAAACTTTGTATGTAACATTTATTCATGTGAGAGATCCAGAAGATATTATGTTACTTTTTTCAGGGTGTATCTGTATTAGAACTCCAGTGAAATTGGGAAAAGCAATAACTTTATTTACAAATAACAGAACACAGAATGTTAATTACAAATCAAAAAGGTTTTTTTTTTTCTTTCCCTCATCCTTTCCTCTTCTCCCTCCTTAATTTAGACAGAAAATATTTTTTCCTTGCTGATGAATCAAAGTGGTCACGTATATGAAAGAAAGCACAGAGTAGCACAGGAGCACTTTAAATATATTATATTTGTATTCTATCTATCTATCTATCTATGAATCTACAATCCATATGTATACCAGAAAGACAGTATGTTTGTTTGACTAAAAATTAATTAAATGTAAACAGCAAAATCTTTCTTCTGGCTGTGAACTCTATCTACCTACTTTCCTCTCACTGCAAATAGATAACCGTGGTTATAGCTCTCTTCTCTACCCTTCCAAATGATTTTATGCATATACGAGTAAATATAAATATATTTGTAATTTTTTCTCTTTTTATACACATGGTACTGTACTTGTACTTTCCATTTAACAGTATATCTTAGATATCTTTTCATATGAAAAGCTTTCTCATTCTTTATAGCTGAGTAGTATGCCATAAAAATATGGATGTAACGTAATTTATTTAATAAGTTTCTGTTTATGGGCATTTAAGTGTTTTCAGTCTTTTATTAGAAATAGTAACAAGCAATACTGCAATGAAGCACAATTTTCAAACATTATTTAATCTGTTTGCAGCTGTTATCTGTAGACTACATTTTCTCTCCTAAATCCTACACCATTGTATTAGTTTTCTATCACAGCTGTAACAAATTACCATACATTTATCATCTTAAAACCAATTACATCTACAAACTCTTTTACCTTGTACTATAACATATTTATAGATTCTGGAGATTAAGGCATGAACTTCTTTGAGCAGCCATTCTACCAACCACATTAGCTTAGCCCTTAGTATGTGTAGGGTTGGATAGATTTTTAAATATATATTAACAAATTGAGCCACCCAGGAGCCCCTAGATTTTTAGATTTGCCTTTCAATGTTTGATGTTTTTTTTTTTTTATTCATGGTCAAATTTATTACTTTTTACTTTTTGAGTAACTGTTGGACTCTGAGTTACTGTTGGATTCAACCCTTAATTATTCTGCCTTGGTTTATTCCAGAATATTAATTACCTCATTTTCATTTTTAAGATTTTATCCACTTAGAGGTTCCGTTACAAGAGATATGATACAGATCTGCATGTTTAAAAATCCAGATGGCTAGTTAATTGTCCCTATGTAACATTTTCTAATTTAGAGATTCTCATGGCATCCATGAGTGTTTAATGAACCCCTAAAATTTCAGCAAACCTTTCCATGTATATGCATTTTTCTCAAAGGGATGGGAGACTTAAAAAATAATTTTCTCATTGAAGAAAGAATACAAGGACCAGATTTAGGAAGCTGGGTTCCTGACTTTTGCACACTGTGAGCTGAATCTGTGAGTCTGAGAATTCTCACCTCTAAAATGGGAGAGGTGTGATTGCATGATTCCTAAAATTCTTTTCAGTTTCAGAAATATTCACTACACCAAACTAATTGATTTTAGTGTAATCATTTAGAGCTTCAGAAGAGATATTTCCTTAAACCAAATAAACCTAATGGAGAAATGGTATAAAAGATCCTGCATATTGGAAAGTTCAGAGGACTGTCTAGTTACAAACCAAAATTTTTACTGTGTTAGATTTTAATAATTGAAACCTTCAGTTTCAGTCAGAATTTCTACAAATAGCAAATTGCATTGTTAACAGTTGTTATTGAATTGGCAAAACACACACACACAAAATCCAGCCAAAAACCTGGCAGGCTTTATTATTTTTATTTTTGATTTTCAAACCTTTTTAATATGTTGACCATCTATATTATATTATAAAGTTATCACAGGCAGCACTTTTAATTGTATAAATTGTATCTTGCTATTTCCAAAGGAAAAGAAGTATACTGACAGTGGTTGGCAGCCTGACATGAGCAGGTCCCTTTAATAGTTAACCTATTTCAGATTATCCTCATGGTAGCAAAACAGATTAAAGTTAAGCCATTTGGATAAAAGAGAGATGTGTTCTATATCCTAAGGATTGCAGCTGTTTAATTTTAACAGCTTTGTGGATGTGATTTTATAGAAAATTTTTACCTTTCTTAGACTTCATATAGTGTTGGATTGAAAGACAAGTTAGAAAAGAATAAAAGTTAGGGGCACCTGGGTGGCTCAGTTGGTTAAGCATCCAGCTCTTGATTTTGGCTCTGGTCATGATCTCATGGTTTTTGAGTTTGAACCCCATGTCAGGCTCTGCACTGACAGTGTGGAGCCTGCTTGGGATTCTCTCTCTGTCTCCCTCTCTGTCTCCCTCTCTGTCCCTTCCCTGCGCATTCTCTCTGTCTCTTTCTGTCTCCCTCTCAAAATAAATAAAACAAGAAAGAAAAGTTATGAAGTTTCTGATTTTCAGTACGATAGTCTACTTAGTGCACTGTTAATACTTATAATGCCTTCAAACTGTGCCAGGTCATACCAGTCATAAACCACATAAACATTTATTTAAGCCATGAATAAAAAAGTCTATCTTATAAACTAAGAGAAGCAGCAACATAGTATAAATCTACGCATACTTTTTATAGTAACTCTTTTATTTTCTGTAATTATACATTATTGTAACGTGTCATTATCATGGATGAATTGGTTGTGGGTGCTCATAAGTTTGTGGAAGTCTATAATGGAAAAAGAAAATTGTAAACTAAAAAAAAAAAATTAGGGGCACCTGGGTGGTTCAGTTGATAAGCGTCTGACTCTTGGTTTCTGCTCAGGTTATGACCTCATGGTTCGTGAGATAGAGCCCCTCATTGGGCTCTGTGCTCCCAGTATGGAGCCTGCTTGGGATCCTCCCTCCCCCTCTCCCTCTCCCTGCCTCTCTCCCCAATCATGTGTGTGCTCTGTCTCTCAAATAAATAATAAATAAATATTAAAAAAAATACTGGCACAGTTAATTGGCTATGACTACTACCGAAGAGGTAACAGAATAGGATAATTAAGACATAAAGAATGTATCTGGAGGGGTTTGATTCTTGATAAGACAGAATAAATATACTCTATCGGGTCTTTCCCACTGAACATAGCCATAAAATCTGGAGAGATACATGATACTGGTATATGAGGTCTCTGACACAGAGGTCCTCAAAGGATAACATTCAAATGTCCACAATACAACCCAAAATTACTCATCTTATGAGAAAAATCTCAACTCACATAAGAAAAGATAAAATACATGCCTTTGTCTAGAAGATATAGATGTTAGAATTACCTGACAAAGACATTAAGCAGCTATTAAATAAATGCTGCAACAAGTAATTGTGAAAATACTGAAATAAATAGAAAGCTAGAAACTATCAGCAAATCAATAGAAGATATAAATAGAGAAATTTAAGGAACATAATTACCATACAAAATAAAAATTATATTCATTAACATAATGGGAATGACACAGGAAAAAAATCAGTGTATTTGAAAATTGATTACTGTGTTATTCCATTCAGGATTCTATGAAAAGTATGATAGGCTGGTGGTTTAAACAAGAGATGTTTATTTCTCACAGTGTCAGAGGCTGGAAAGTACAAGATCAAGGTGCTGGCAGATTTTGTTCTTTCTGTGGGCCTTCTTCCTGGCATGCACATGATGGAGAGAGGAACTTTGGTGTCTCCTCACCTTCTTAAAGAGGCCACTAATTCTATCACTATATTGCCTCATCTAAACCTAATGATCTCCCAAAGGCTAAGCACAATGATGTGGATAGATTAAATGTAAAACTACAGACCAAGATATACTATGCAAATATTAATCAAAAGAAAATTGGTGTGATCATATTAATATCAGAAAATTAGACTGCAGAGCAAAATAAAGAAATAACAATAGACATTCAATTATGAAAAAAGACCAATTCACCAAGAATAAAAAAAAAAATAAGCGAAAGGAGAAATAGATAAATATACAGTTATAGTTGGAGACTTCAATACTGCTCTCTTAAGAATAGACAGTACTCACATTCAGAATATTATAAAGGATATTGAAGAACTGAACAATGCCATCAATCAACTGTATCTATTGATTATTTACTGAGCATTCTATCTCCAAACAATAGAATACATATTCTTTTCAAAGGTACATAGAACATTCACCATGATAGAGCACATCCTTGGTCATAAAAGAAACTTTCACAGATTTAAGAGAACTAAAATATGTAAAGTATATACTCTGATTTATAATGAAATTAAACTAGAAATCAGCAAATAAATAAATAATAAATAAATAATTAATAACAGAATAATGCCCCAAACTTGGATTAAAAATTTACTTCTTAATAATTTATGGGTTAAAGGAAAAGTATCAGAGAAATTAGAATATACTTTAAACTGGACAAAAATGAGGATATAAGATACCAAAATTTGTAGGATGTAGCTATAGCGGTGCTTAGAGAGAAATATATAGCATTAAATGCTTGTATTAGAAATATCTGAATCTATAATCTGAGCTTCTATCTTAAGAAACTAGAGAAAGAGCAAAATAAGACTAATGCAAACAGAAGAAAATAATAATTATAAATAAGAATAGAAATCAATGAAATTGAAAACAGAAAAAATAGAAAAATTCAGTGAAACCAAATGCTTGCTTTGAAAAGATAAATAAAATGGATAAACCTCTGGCAAGGTTTATCAAAGTAAAAGTAAAAGAGAATACTAAAGATACAAATTATCAATATTAGAAATAAAACAGGAGAGATAACTACAGACCCTCCAGATATTAAAAGGATTTATGTGCAGAATTTTTATAAAATTATTATAATAACTCTCTGCACATAAATTCAGTAGCTTTGATTAAATGAGTAAATTTTTTGAAAGTTATAAACTACCAGAATTCACCAAAGACAAAGTAGATAACCTAAATAGTCAAATGACTATTAGGTGAATTGAATCTATATTTTAAAATCTCCCTCCAAAAGAACTTTTCAGGCCCACCTGATTTTACTGTTGAATTTTACCAACATCTATAGAGGAAATACCACCAATTTTACAGAAAAAAGAAGAAAAGAGAACCCTATAAATTCCCAACCAATTTTACGTGTCAAACATAACTCTGATAACAAAACTAGACAAAGAGAATAACGAACACAGCTATTCTTCATGAGTATAGATGCAAAAATTCTCCACAAAATATTACCAAAATGAGTCCAACAATAATATATAAAAGAAATAATATCCCAAACCAAATGAATATGTTTCTCAAAAAACAAAACAAAACAAAACAAAACAACAAGGCTGGTTAAATATTCAATAATCAGTTAATGTAATTTCCCAAATAGTAATCTAAAGGAGAAACTTCACATGATAATTTTGACAAAATTCAACATTCACTCATGACAAAAAACATCTGTAATCTAGGAAAAGAAGATTTCATTCACCCTTTATAGGGTGTCTACAAAAGTCACATATGACCTCATATGTAATGGTGCAAACTTTGGCTCTTGGCCTAAGGCTAAGGTAAGGATGTATACTGTTGGTATTACTATAATTACTGTTGAATTATAGAAATTCTAGCCAGTACATGAAGGCAATAAAAAGAATAAAAGTTTATATAGATAGGAAGGAAACAAAATTATCCTTATTGGCAGATGATGTGATTGTCTACATACAAAATATCATGGAATCACTAAAACAAAATGAAATCTGCTAGAACTAACATGTAATTTTAGCAAGACCACAGAATACAAGGTCAATACACAAAAATCAATTTTATTTCATTATTCTAGCAACAAACAATTTAAAACCAGTTTTTTTCAAATACCATTTATAATACTCCCCAGATAAAAACTTTGATATAAACTTACCAAAATATATACTGAATTTGTATGCTATAAACTACAAAAGGCTGATAAAAGCAATCAAAGAATGCCTAGATAAATATACAAACTGTCTGCATGGGTTGGAAGTTTCATTATAGTAAAGAGATGAATTTGGCCTAAATTGACCTATAGATCTAACACAATTCAATCTCCAACAGGATGTTTTCATAGAGATAGAAAAGGTGATTTTAAGCTTTATGTGGAAAGGCTAAGGGATTAAAATAGCTAAATCAATTTTAAAAACAAAGAATAAGACCAGAGGAATCATATAATAATGATAACACTGGGCTGCCTGGCTCAGTGGGTTAAGCCTCTGACTTCAGCTCAGGTCATTATCTCACATTTTGTGAGTTCAAACCCAGCAATGGGCTCTGTGCTGACAGCTCAGAGCCTGGAGCCTGCTTTTGATTCTGTGTCTCCCTCTCTCTCTGTCTGTTCCCCGTTCTCTCTCTGTCTCTCAAAAATAAACATTAAAAAAGAAAAAGATAACACTATAATGTTACCTTAAGCAACACAGATCATGGGAAAGAACACAGAAGTCAGAAAGAGACCCACAATTATGGCAAATTGATTTTTGGCAAAAATAAAAAAATCAAGTCAACGGAGAAAGGAGTCTTTTTAAAAAATGGTGTCAGAACAAATAGACATTCATATGCAAAAAAAGGACCTCAATTTAAATTTCACACCATATACAAAAATTACCTCAAAACTGATCATAGACCAAATGTAAACCAAAACACAATAAAACTTAGAAAAAAAAACACTGGAGTAAAATCTTTGTGGCTTGCATTTGGCGAGGAAATCTTTTTTGTGTATGTGTGCATTGGCAAATATTATATATATATATATACACACATATATATATATAATCAGCAATTAATAAATTAAATATTATTTAATATTCTTTTAATTTATATATTATAATATTATTTATTCATATAATTTAATATATTAATATAGCATTAAATATTAATATGTAACTGTATTAAATGTTAGCAACATATTAAATGTATTAAATATTAAGATATAATATTTATTAAAAATATTAGCAAAACAAAACTTTTGTCTTGAAAGACAAACTTAGCAAAATAAAATATAAGTCATAGATTAAAATATTTATAATCACATATGTAACAAAGCACTTACATGGACAATGTACAAAGTAAAGAATTCTCAAAATTCAATAATAAAAATGCATCAATTTAATCTAAAAATGAGTAAAAAATTTGAATACAGCGCTTATGAAAAATGTACAACCATATAATATGAAAAATATTGAACATAAGTAGTCATTAAGAACTGCATATAAAACTAGTGAGATGCCACTACACAGGTATTTGAGTTGCTAAAAGAAAAATTACTGGCAATACCAAGGGCTAGGCAGTTCCAGAACAACTGGAACCCTCATATATTACTGGTGAAAATATGGAATAGTGTAGCTTCTCCAGAAAACAGTTTTGCAGGATTTTATAAAGTTAAACTTACCCTATTTTCCAATCTTACCCCTGAGTACTCACTGTGCAGATAGAAGCTTACACTCTCTGAAAAATCTTTACATGAATGTTTATAGTAGCTGTAATCATAACTACCAAAAACAACTTAAGTGTCTTTCAACCAGTGAAAGGATAAACCAACTTTGTGAAATAGTTGTCAGCAATTAGAAGGAATGAACTATCGATAGATGCACCAACTTGGATGAATTTCAAAAGCATAAGTGAAGAAAAGCTCATTTCAAACAATTACACATGGTAGGATGACATTTATATAACATCCTTAGAAAAATTTTCACAGTAGCCAAGAATACAGAAACAACTCAAATTGTCCATTGACAGATTAAGAAGATGTGATATATGTATGTATGTGTGTGTGTGTGTGTGTGTGTGTGTGTGTGTGTATTATTATATATTATACATTACACACACAACAGAGTATTATTCAGCCTTAAAAAAGAAGGAAATCTTGCCCTTTGTGACAACATGGATAGCCCCAGAGGACATTATGCTAAGTGAGATAAACCAGTCACAGAAAGACAAATACTGTATAATTTCATTTATATGAGGAATCTGAAATAGACAAGGGCATAGGGGTGCCTGGGTGGCTCAGTCGGTTAATTGTCTGACTTTGGGTTCAGGTCATGATCTCGTGGTTCATGGGTTTGAGCCCCAAATTGGGCTCTGTGCTGACAGCTCTGAGCCTGGAGCCTGCTTCAGATTTGGTGTCTCCCTCTCTCTCTTCTTCTCCCCTGCTTTCTCTCTGTCTCTTTCTCTCTTTCAAAAATAAATAAAAATACATACATACATACATACATATATACATACATACATACATACATAGACAAGCGCATTGAAGCAGAGAATACTGATTACCAGGGGCCAGGCGATGGTAGAAATGGGGAGTTACTGTTCAATGGGTATAAAGTCAGTTATACTAAATGAGTAAGTTGTAGAGATTTTCTGCGAAGCGCAGTCAGTGCCTATAGTAAACAATGTAATATTGTGCACTTCAGAATTTAAGAGGGCAGATTTCATGTTAAGTGTTCTTACCATGACCAGACAAACAAACAAACAAAAAACCACAAACAGACAGAGGATACTTCGGGGGGTGTTAGATATATCTATTACCTTGCTTGTGGTGATGGTATCATGTGTTTACATATGTCCAAAATAATCAAATTGTACACATTAAATATGTGTAGTTCTTTGTGTCACAATTATGCCTCATTAAAGCTGCTTAAAAAATATACCCACAATAAGCTAACATTTTAAATAAAAAAAGAAGATAAAGCTATCATGGCAGAGAATGGATCAGTCAAAATTGAAGGAGGGAGTGACCACAGAAGGAACCTGAGAAATTTGGAAGTTGCATCTTGACTGAGGTGGAGGTTACACAAATCAATGCATGTGTTAAAATTCACTAAATTGTACACCAAATTATACACCAATAATTATACACTAGGATCATGAATAATCCTAGAAATGTCTCTACAATTAAGAGGCATTAAAATTAAGGGCTGATACATTTGCACAGGGTAGAGTGTGAAGTTTCTCCCTTGGCTTGCATAAAACTGCCCAAGTAAGCATTACTACATTTTAAAGAATCACATATTCCTGAAATTAGATTTGATGTGACTCTTTGAAGTGTACATTCTTACAGGACTCCTAGTTTGTGAGGTAGCAGAGGAAGGATGGAAGCTCCTTGTAAAAATGAATTTTTAAGTTAATGTGTATATAGAATAATACATGCAAAAGAATTCCATGGCTCTCTTAAGACTTCTAAATCTACACACTGAATGCTGTTTAAAGTCTCAAGAGTTCATGTGCTGGACCCTGAAATGTAACAGATAAGCATCTGTACCATTGAGATGAATGTCTCTCTCTGGATTCCAAGTAAAGGAAAATATTTTTCTTTAGTTTCAGTATGGAAAGAGAGTGAATAGAAACATCCATTTCTTTTCTTCTCATTCACACAATCTTTTTATGTTATGTATTTTGTTTTATGAGTTAGGTATTGCTCCTCCAGAGAAGACTAGAAAATTTTATTTTGCTGTCAACCAAAGAGCTTTTCTGAGACACCTGCTTGCATGTAAGCACATCCTATCCCCTCCAGGTTATGTGTGCAGAATCCTTGTAAAGGCTGAAAGGAAAATATTTCTTTTAATTTTTTATATTTATTTATTCAGAGCACGAGTGGAGGAGGAGCAGAGTGAGAGGGAGACACAGAATCCAAAGCAGGCTCCAGGCTTTGAGCTGCCAGAGCCTGACACAGAGCTCGAACCCACAAACTGTGAGATCATGACCTGAGCCGAAGTTGGAGGCTTAACCGACTATCCACCCAGGCACCCAGAAAAACCTTTACTATAAACGTATTTTGTACAAACATTTGTTCACCTTCTTTAGAGTTTTTGTCTGTTGCCGTGTTTAGGTGACATAAACTTTTTTTTTTTTTTAACGCACTGATTACTTTTCAAGGGCTAAGCATTTCAAACAGATGATAGTTCACTTCAGATACATTCAAGACAGTCTGCAGACAGATCTTTTTTGATAGCCCCAGAATGCACAGTCCAGACACATGAGAGACTTCAATCATGTACTCTTTACCTCGAGTAATATTATTTTGACTTTTGGATAATTCTGCATTGTCAGCTCAATTTTAACTGCTTCTTCATATTGTCAGTATCGTAACTGTTTTCCTCTTTCACTGTCTTTCAGACACGTTTCCCCGTTATTTTAACCATCTTTTCTTTCTGAGAAGATAGGAGATTTCTCTCTAAATTCAGCAGTACTCTATCTTCGTTGCTGGGTTGTGAGGAACCGACTTCCTATACTACTTAAAAACTGGGAATACTTTTTTTTAATGTAGTAGCTGAACTCAAAATGAGATGACTTCCTTCTTTTGAAAATGGAAGCTACATTGAATACGAACACAAAAAAGTTTTGGCCTTGAAAACCCTAAGGCAAAACTGAAATCTTTATTTGAAACTTTAGTAGGGATTTGGCAGGCTTTTCCTCCTCTAACACAGAGAGCACTAAACTCTCCAGCAGGCATCTCTAAAAGACCAAAAATTTGCTAGAAATTTATCAGACTCCTTAAAGAATATTGCCTTTGAGGAAAAGGTCTCCATTATTTGAATGTGCTCTGTGAATCCAGTCATCAATTCCATCAATTCAGAGACCGCTAAAGCTTTTCAGATGGAGGCTCTGAATGAAGTTGGTAAGACTTTAATTCAGTTTTGACTTTTTTTTTCCTAAAGTTCAATATTTGCTGTCCATTGATCAATGAATGACTTTGAAATTTCTTGGTATTACTCTGACAAGTCCTAAGGCAGACTGTAATTTCCTGTGAAATATAGTTGTCTTGAGGTGGAAGTAAAAATAATAAGCTCAATATGAAAATAGGAATACAGGAGTTGCTACAGGGGTTTTTCCTTTGTATTTTCCCCTTCCCCATGCTCCTTTCCATTCCCAAAACGAATCATTTCTCTGCCTTTTAAGGGACTTTTGTTTTCCAGTTCCTGTTTTGCATTATTTTCATCTTATGGATATAGATCAAAATCCTGCTGTGGGTAGCAAAGAACACAAGTGCTGTTGTGCTTGAACCATTTAAAATGTTCCTGCCAGCACACTGGAGTGGTAAATACGTGAAGAGATGTGAACTCGGTGGACAAACGGGAGTTGAGAAATACATATGAAAAGAATAGTAATATGTGTAAATAAAAAATGGGAAAAAGAGAGAGGGAGGAAGAAAATCTGTTGTTAGCAAATGTTTAGGTATTTGACAATTACAATTGATTTAACAAACATGAAAAAAAGATGAGGCAAGGTGTGCCTAAGATGTCACCTAATACTGAGAACTTAATCACCGCAGTTTCCCCTTCAAGATCAGGGTCTATATGGCACTTCATTACAGTTAGAATGGGGAACACATTACATGGCTGTTTACCCACTTTCCCTAATAAACTCAATCACCACATATCAATCCAGTAGCAAAATTATTCTAATAACAAACAGATACTAAAGTAGTCCTTCCTGAAGTCTCATTATTATTAGAAGGAGTGAGAGAGTATGGGCTAGTTTTCGTTTGATAAAATATTTCTTTTGCTTTGTTTGTTTGTTTGCCCCACGTAAAATCTCCTATTATCTATACTATGGAACTTGTCTATATGGTTAGTCTTAGTACACTTTTATTCCAATATCAAAAGCTGAAGAGTCAGACATAACATTCCCTGCCCCTTGGCAGTGAGGGTGTTGGCATGTGATTTAAGTTCCATCAGTCAGATGTGCCAACTCAAGACACAGAAGGTTGAGCTGTTCAAGCAATTATCAGGCAAGGTCAGATTATGCTTGTTGCAGTTGCACAATAATGACCTGCAGCAGCATTGTCCGGAATATCTTTCTGCTAAAGATGATGATCTCATTTACTGCTTCTTCCCTCTTCAGAATTGTCTTGATGCTTCTCTGTTTTCCAAACTTGGCCCTTCACATTCCATCCAATAAGTTCATTTTTTTTAAACCTGAGATCCAGAGTCCCATTCTATTGCTTGCTGTAAAGAACCTTATCTGAATGTCCATCAACTGATGAATGGATAGAGAAATTGTGATTTATATACACAATGGAATACTACGTGGCAGTGAGAAAGAATGAAATATGGCCTTTTGTAGCAACGTGGATGGAACTGGAGACTGTTATGCTCAGTGAAGTAAGTCATACAGAGGAAGACAGATACCATATGGTTTCACTCTTATGTGGATCCTGAGAAGCTTAACAGAAGACCATGGGGGAGGGAAGGAAAAAAAAAAAAAAAAGGTTAGGGAGGGAGGGAGCCAAAACATAAGAGACTCTTAAAAACTGAGAACAGCCTGGGGGTTGGCGGGATGGGGGAGAGGGGAAAGTGGGTGATGGGCATTGAGGAGGGCACTGGGATGAGCACTGGGTGTTGTATGGAAAACAACTTGACAATAAATTTCATATATAAAAAAAGAACCTTATCTGATTCAGTAGAATAAATCTTTTCTAGGAAGGGTGAGGCTAGCTATTAAAAATCTACTCTATCCAGTTTGTTTGTTTTAAAGGTCTACCTAAATATAGAAAGAACTGACAGGAAATTACCCCTCTACTGATGATTTCTAGTTGGCTCTTATCTTTTGTTTATTATATAACTGGTCTTTGTCTGTTTAAATAACTATCAGTAGGTAGGTTTATTTTCTTTGGCTTAAAGATGGAGGAGGGGAGCGCCTGGGTGGCGCAGTCGTTAAGCGTCCGACTTCAGCCAGGTCACGATCTCGCGGTCGTGGGTTCGAGCCCCGCGTCAGGCTCTGGGCTGATGGCTCAGAGCCTGGAGCCTGTTTCCGATTCTGTGTCTCCCTCTCTCTCTGCCCCTCCCCCGTTCATGCTCTGTCTCTCTCTGTCCCAAAAATAAATAAAAAACGTTGAAAAAAATTAAAAAAAAAAGTTGGAGGAGGAAAAATGGTCTTTTCTAGGCAGTGCGGAGAAGATTTTGTGTCTCAATGCATTTGTTTCTGAGAAATTAAAAAAAAAGAATGTAATGTGAACTCACATAGCCATATTTTAAGTTTGTGATACTTACAGAACTTAAAAATATACACATATTATGTTAAATATAATTTATGTTAAATATACTTTTGTTAAAATATTTATATGCAGTTAATACACATAAATATGCAAAGTAAAAATTAAAATACCATTTTGAGTGACTCACGTTTTAAAATCTCCCTTTCAGGGAACTCAGAGGTTCTATAAGAGATACGATACTTTTGTTCCAGGGATTTTGAAAACTGCAAAGTGTCTAAATTTCAAGCGAGGAATGGATTTGTGCCCTCAGAAGTGGTCTCTCCTTTTCAAGATAGGAAATTGAATTTAATGCTAAAGGGCTAAAGCACTTTAGGAGATCAGGATATGCCACTGTAAAAAGGGTAGAGAGCTCCCTTTTAATCCTATTAATCCAAGTGAATTCACTGTATCTACTAGGTCAGTTAAATATAACAATCCATTTTCAGATCCATTACAGAATCATCTAAATGTGGGATGTTCAACTTAGGAAATTTGACTTCAGACATAATATTTTTTGTGGGTTTTGTGTGCATGATTTGTACACTCTCCATACTTAGGCTATGTGTCATGCCTGACCTCAGCTTCCAAAAACATACATCTTCAACACATACACCCAATCATTTTAGAGTTCCCCTCTCTAGAGAGAAGTAACTGCTTTTAAACACACTACAATCATGAAAACTGAGGAAATTAAAAAATAACTACAATAATTTTGTTTTACCAAATTAAAAATAATATGTGGGGATCCTTTGTTGGTTAATTTTCTTGTGTATAGGGTAATAATAAGTTACACATTTGCCACAGTGCGATATGTATTTTAGGCATCATAAAAAATCTTAATCTCGGGGCGCCTGGGTGGCGCAGTCAGTTAAGGGTCTGACTTCAGCCAGGTCACGATCTCGCGGTCCGTGAGTTCGAGCCCCGCGTCGGGCTCTGGGCTGATGGCTCAGAGCCTGGAGCCTGTTTCCGATTCTGTGTCTCCCTCTCTCTCTGCCCCTCCCCTGTTCATGCTCTGTCTCTCTCTGTCCCAAAAATAAATAAACATTGAAAAAAAAATTTTTTTTTAAATAAAAAATCTTAATCTCATTTTAATCCTTGTCAATAGAAAGAATTTATTATTTTTTTAAAAGTCTTTTCACTATGATATGAATTTATTTTATTTTATTTTCTAAGTTTTAAAATAATATTTCTCATGTATTAGTTACCAATTGCCACATAACAAAATACCCCTTCCAAATTTAGCAGCTTAAAATAACCAACACAAACTATCAAAAGGAGAAACAATTAAAACAATTCCATTTACAATAGCATCAAAAATAATAAAATACTTGGTAATAAATTTAACCAAAGTGCTTTAAGATCTTTTACTGAAAACATGAAGATATTGATGAAGGAAATTGAATAAGACACAAATAAATAAAAATATATTCTGTGTTCATAGATCAGAAGAATTAATATTAGTAAAATGTCCATATGGCAAAACCAATCTCCAGATTCAATGGAATCCCTATCAAAATTATAATAGCATTTTTCACAAAAAAAAAAAAATTAAAATTTGTGTGGAATCACAAAAGACTCTGAATAGGCAAAGTGATCTTGAGAAGTAACAAAGCTGGAGGCATCACAATTTCTGATTTCAAACTAAATTACAAAAGTAGTAATCAAAACAATATGGTATTGACATAAAACCAGGATTACATAAACAGATGGAACAGAATAGAGATCATAGAAACAAACCCATGCATATACTATCAATAAATTTATGACAAAGGAGACAAGGATATACAATAGGGAAAAGAATGTCTATTCCAAACATAGTACTGGAAAATTGGGCAATCAAATGGGCAAGAATGAAACTGGACCTCTTTCTTATGCCATACAAAAATAAACTCAAAATGCATTAAAGATTTCTATGTCAGGCATGAAACCATTAAACTTCTAGAAGAAAAAATAAGGGTAGTCTCCTTGACTCTGGTCTTGGCATAGGTCTTTTGGATTTGACACCAAAAGCAAAGGCAACAATAGCAAAATAAACAACTAGGGCTATATCAAAAGCTCTGCACAGCAAAGGAAGCCATCAACAAAATGAAAAGAAAACCTATGGAGTGGGAGAAAATATCTGCAAACCACATATCCAATAAGGAGTTAATAACCAGAACATACAAGGAACCCACACAACTCAGCAAAAAAACAAAAACAACAAAACATAACAAAACCCAAACAACTCAATTAAAAACTGGGAAAAGGATCTGAATAGATATTTTTCCAAAGAAGACATACAAATGGCCAAGAAATACATGAAGAGGTGTTCAACATCACTAAAGTGTTATCACCTCACACCTGTTAGTATGTCTATTATCAAAAAGAGAAGCGATAAGAAATCCTGGTGAAGATGTGAAAAAAGAAAACCCTATTGGAGGAAAACTGGTATGGTCACTAGGGAAAGCATACAAACGTTTCTCAAGAAGTTAAAAATGGAACTACTATATGATCTAGCAATCTTATTTCTGAGTATATATCCAAAGGACGTGAGACCATAAAGTGATACCTGTGCTCCCATGTTACTCACAGCATTATTCAAACTAGCGAACATATGGAAACAATCTTAGTGACTCTCGATGAATGGATAAAGAAAATGTAGTACTTATATTTACACAATAGAATATTATTCAACTTTTGAAATGAAGGAAATCCTTCCATTTTTGACAACGTTGATGAGCCTAGAAAGCCTTATGCTAAGTGAAGCAAGCCAGATAGAAAGAGAAATACTGCATAGTATCAGTTATATGTGGAATCAATAAAAGTCAGACTTACAGAAACAGAGAATAGAAAAGTGATTTTCAGAGGTGCATGGGTGGGGAAAGTAAGGGAAAGTTGGTAAAAAGGTACAGATTAATAGTTATAAGATGAATAAAATCTGAGGACATAATGTATAACTGTAACTATGATGTATAACTATAGTTGATAACATTGTATTGTATAATGAAATTTTTTAAGAGGGTAGAACTTAAATGTTCTCACAATACATACATACATACATACATACATACATACATACACATAAGTGAGATGATGGATTTATCAACTAACTCGATGGGGAGGAATCTTTTCAACATATATCAAATTATTATGTTGTACATTTTAAACATCATTTTATTTGTCAATTATACCTCAGTGAAAAATAAGTTAAAAATGAAATAAAATCTTAAAAACACAAATAATAAGAAACATATTCATTATCTCACAGGTTCTTTGGGTCAGGAATTGGGGCACTGCTTAAGTGAATCTTCTACTTCAGGTTCTTTTATACTCAAAATTGAAATTATATATCTTATTGATGGAATGATTAATAACAAATGATGCTTATGTTTCATGGTACCATTAATATTATTGTTCTGATTTTGTGGTAGTCTTCTTTGGAAGTAGGATAATGACCATATTGGCTTTTTAGTTCAGATCTTAAGGTGATAAAACAATTTAATTTCAAACATTTAATTGAGGTTTATTTTCTATTCTTCTACTGAGATCACCAAATAAATTATAGTAGAGTGACATACAGGTAAAAGTACATCAGAATATAAAAAAAACGCTATGATTTGATACAGATAAGGAAAGAAGCTTGGGGATTAAATGTTAAGTGATAATCATTTTTCTGTCCCTATATTTTATGATCTCTCAGCAGCAATTGTTACAATTGATCTCTTAACTCAAAATCCTGTTAGTAATCCTTTAATGTTAAGGGCTGCACCTTTTTATCCTGTTTTAAGAGTTCTTCCCCTTACGTTATATCTCTGAATTGTAGTGTGCCAGGGTTTGGTCCTGGGCCTCTTTCTATTTCAAATATCTGTGGAACTGAACTTATTATATTCTATCTTATTTCACCCTTTTATTTTAGCACACAATACATAGGAGAAAAATACACGAATGCACAGCTTGAAGAGTTTTCGTATTGAACACATCTGTGTAACCAGCCCTTGGATCAAGAAATAAAATATTACCAACACTTCAGAATCCATCTCTGTACCTTTTTTTGATCACAATACTCTCTTAAAAGTTTGCTTGCTTCTATGTTTCATACAATGGAATGATACAATATATTCTCTTTGGCAGTAGATTCTTTAAACCAATGCTGTTTTAAAGATTCATCCATTTGTTATTATTGCTGTATAGTGTTCCATTGTGTGAAAACACCACAATCTACTTATTAATACATCTATTAATAAATATGGTAGTTTTCCATCTTCATTTATTACTAATATTGTTGCTATTGATGGCCTAGTGCATGTCTTTTAGTAGACATATGTATGTATTCTGATGGGGGTTAAGAGTGGAATTATAGTGTAAGCTTTCTTGTGTTCTACCACTTAGTAGTTGTAAGACTTAATACAAGCTATTTGTATAAAGTACTTGTATCAAGTGCCCTCTGAGTTTCAATTTCTTAATTCCTAAATCAGAATCAAATAATACTTAATTTATAGGGTTGTTATGAAGATTAAAAGAGTGAAATCTTTTTTAGTGAAATCACTAAATGAATAAGTGACTACATTTTTTAATAGCGAAATCTTTAAAGTCAAGAAAAGAGCTTGACTCTTAGTAGATACTTAATACATATTAGCTATTTTATTTCCTTTTTTTAGTGAATAGCATAAATTTCTATTCAATTATCTAGCCCCCAACCTACTGTAGCATTCTTGATTTACTCCTTTTTCTCATGAATTCAAGTCCAGTCCATCATCAAGTCCCATGATGGCTGTCTATAAACATATCCTGAATCTACCTTTCCATATCTTCCCATTCCCACTCTTTCAACTTTAGTTCATACCACATCATCTCTCACTTGATACTTTCCAAACTGTTCCCATCATTTCAGGGTTTCACTTTTGATTAATCCATTATCAACAGTAATCAGAATAATTATATATATATATGTATATATATATACACACACACACACACATATGCTTTTGTATATAATGTAATGTCATTCTCTTTATTCAGAGTGAACAGATATAAATTAACAAAAATTCAAATGGCTTAAATTTATAATTTATTATATGTTGTAAGACTTTACGATCTGGCCTTTTTTTCTCTCTGACTTCATTTCCTATCTCTGTCTTTCTACTTTACCACACTCTAGCCATACTGGTTTTTGTGTTCTTAGGTTTGTCATTCAGATTTCTGCTGAAATATCCTCTATTACCTTGGTGTCTGAGTACTTTTCCTGACTTCTCTCTCAGTCTGCCTCCACCAAATACCTTTCCCTTGAATATCATCCCTTTATATTTCATTCATTCCACTCATTTCTTTCTACAATAATATTGGTCAGTTTTTGGTCACTTGTTTATTTTCTTTCTCCTCTCTAGAATAAAAATGTTCCACAAGAGCAGAGACTTTGTCTTGCTTATTAGCTCTTTAACAATGCCTGGTAAATCATCCAGTTTCAATAAATACTTGAAATAAATGAGAGAATGAAACGAACTATCCTTCCGACTTCTTTTTGAAGTTTATTGCACGTATTGAAGTAAAGATTTCAGGATGCACTATATCAATAAATATGTAAAGATACTTCACTTATAAAAATCCTAACTATATGGCTATAATTATTATGAGAGTCAATTTTATTAATAGGTTAAAAAGATCACTTGAATGGTTAAAATGGACATCTACTGGATTCATTTTTCCTTTCCTTGATGAAGTGAAAATAAATCACTGATAAGTAACAAAAAATGAAATTGCCATTGTTTTCTTTCCTGATGCTGTTATATTTTACCTTTAGAAAGACAAAACATGAGCCAGGATGATGTTTTCCATCAAAGAGAAAATAGTAGTGGCTAGGGATGAGATAGTTCCTCATAGGAAGAGTGTGAATATTGATTTGATATGTTATACCTTAATTATGGGACCCTTTTTATTTGTAATAGGTAAACATACATTTGCATCTATTGTTACTTATTTTCTAACTATGACCTGTCAATAAATAACACCAATGTTGTAAGTCTCTAGAAATAGAGGTTAAAAGTTTCCTCTCTATCTTCGGAGGTATTTTCCATTTATGAATCAAAGACTTAGTGTTTATGATAAATACAAGACGTTCCTACATTTTGATGCTGGGAAGTGGAATAGTTGAATAACTTCTCTAAGATAATTGATAAAACTTGAGGAAAACAGAGCTCTAGTTTGAAGCTTTAATTTTTTTAACTAAGAATTCTGTTTTCAGGTGCTGAGGATTAAGGAAGGCACTTGTTGTGATGAACACCGAGTGATCTCTGGAAGTATTGAATTACTATATTTTATATCTGAAACTAATATCACATTATATGTTAACTAGAATTTAAATATAAAACTTAAAAATTCTATTTTCAATATCTAAAAATTATTTATTTATCTCTATCATTTCCTCAATGGAAATTATTCCTTTAATTAATTCACAAAAATGTATTGACCTTTAAAATATTACATTGAAGATCATTCCATGTTTATGACAATATCCCCCTGATTTAAGCTTAAGTAAAACAAAGAAAAGCAAAACTAACTTAGACAATGTTCTTTCTCTTTCACTGTTTTTGCTTTCACATGCAGTATTCCTACTGACAGCTGGGTGAAAAAAGGTGCATTATAGAAACATTAACATGCCAAGTTTCCTTACAGGCCGTGGCTGCCAAGCAGATAAATGTGTAGTGTGAATTAACAAGCATGCTGCACCTGGGTTTTCTCAGTGGTATTAAAAATAATTCTTCCCACAGCATAGCTATGGTAGCACTGATGCCTTAAGACCTAATATTAATAAGATTTGTATACCCTGAAGCTAAATAAGGAAGATTTGGAAACCAGGGAATGTAATGTTATTCACCCTAACTTATGAAGTAACATATGAGACTTTTTAGATTTTAAGAGAAGTTATGGAAAGAAAGTTCAAAAAGCAGTTACACAGAGGGGTGCCTGGGTGGCTCAGTCGGTTGAGCGTCCGACTTCGGCTCAGGTCATGATATCACTATCACTGAGTTCGAGCCTCGCGTAGGGCTCTGTGCTGACAGCTCAGAGCCTGTTTCAGGTTCTGTGTCTCCCTCTCTCTCTGCCCCTCCCCCACTCATGATCTCTCTCTCTCTCTCTCTCTCTCTCTCTCTCTGTCTCTGTCTCTCTCTGTCAAAAATAAATAAACCTTAAAAAATTAAAAAAAAAAGCAGTTACACAGAGTCAACAAATCCATTTTGTTAGATCTGGATAATATAAAAATAAAGTGAGTACTTTTACTGAGTGCTTACTATATATCAGAAGCTTTGATAAGTGCTTAGATCATTAATTAGTTGGGCTCCCTATTTAGTCCTTTAACTTACTTCTTTCCTGCTTTTTGCCCCCTCCAGTACTCTACTTTTATTTATTCCTTAGTGCTTATTACACACTACCTCATCAGACGCTTTACTTATTAATTTTTATTTTCATATTGTCTCTTTCCATCACAATGAATGCTCCTCAAAGATAAATTTTAGCAGTCAGGATATGCTAGAGTATACTGCAGTAACAACCCCAAACTTCAATGGCTGAATGCAATAAAATTTATTTTTTACCTATGTAATGTGTATCAGTAATCTACAGAAGGTTTTATACAATGTAGTCACTCGGGAATCCAGAAGACTCTGTCTCCAAATATGCTTTCATGATCACAAAACCTGGGAAAAGCAAGTATAATTGCTCACAGAGGCTTAAAGCTTCCAAAGTGACATACGTCACTTTTACTTATGTTTTATTAGGCAAAGAATGTCAGATGGCTATGTCTGAATTCAACAGTGCTGGGAAGGGGCTTACATTTTAGTGCACAGAATATAAGTTACCATATATCTTCCAATGATTGCTGCATCCCAAGGGGTGAGAAGAACACTTACTGGTGCATGGAAGATCCTGAATAAATACTATGGCTAGTATTATTATCATTACTTTACAAACAAGGAAAGTGAGGCACATGGAGGTAAAGCAACTCGCCAAATTCTAGGAAGAATAGTGTATGAACTAGACAGTATGACTTCAGAAACGATACTCATTTTTAAAGTATTTTTTAAATGTTTATTTATTTTTGAGAGAAAGAGCGCAAGTGGGGAAGGGGCAGAGAGAGAGGGAGACACAGAATCCGAAGCAGGCTCCAGACTGAGCTATCAGCACAGAGCCTGATGTGGGGCTCAAACTCACAAACTGTGAGATCATGACCTGAGCCGAAGTCGGACACTTAACTGACTGAGCCACTTTAACTACTATATTGATAAGCTGATAAAAGAGACATTACTATTGACACTTAATACTCTAATTTCATTGAGAAATCGTGGCATAAACTCAGATAAGTTAGACTTCATCTGGCATACTCCCTCCACCTCCAAAAAGGGCTTTTGAGGTTGACAATTTGGAGAAGAGAAGGAAGGCACTTTAGTATAAGGTGCTAATGTGGAGGTACATGTTTTGTGGTCAAAAGTACTGGATATTTATTTTCCCCAAATTAATTATTCACAAGATATATATTTTTCATCATTAGATACAGAAATGTAAGTTTCTGCTGTGGAATTCTCAGAACGTACTCAATAATTTAGAAACCTGGGAAGTATAAGACTTTTCTGTATATCTTACATCTAAAAAAACAGACATAGGTAAACATGGTGATGTTTTGCATTTTGTTGAGAAAATTCTTTAAAGAAAATATGTGAATTAACTAATCAAAAAGCCTGGCAGTTAGGATGGAAAACAGAATTCCCATATATTTATAAGCCAAAAATATAAAGGAGTCTCAGTGTTGAATAAGAAGCTTCTTGTTTGTGGGCAAAAGTGTTAGTTTCATAGCAGAAATTGCTAGTGTACCTTAGAGAAAGTAGTGTCTAATTTCATGTGTATTTTACCCAGAGGAAAGTAAATTATACCAAACTATTATAGACCGTACTGGCTTCCAAGAATGAATGTATACATATGATAACTAACATGGAAAAAGTTTGCTAAAGTCATTTTTGACCGAGAAAATGTCCATTAGGTACATGCCATATAGCAAAGAACTAAATGAAGGTGTCAAGACAAACTACAATATCAGGTGGGTATGTTTTAAGTCATCTTACTCTGTCTAGTGTCTTTAAAACTGCTTTGGGTTTTCCTAATGAATTAGGTTTGGAGAATATATATTTTGGTGAATTTTGCTTGGCAGTATGTCCACATAGAATGTTACCTAATATAAATCATTATTATGAATTTTTGTAACTATATTTAAAGACCATTTGTCTTTGTTTATTTTGTTTGTTAGTTTGTTGCACCATTGCAAAACTTTGGAAGGCATTCCTCTCTATTTCTCTTTATCATGTAATTGTATTTTTCCATTTGAGTATAAACTGACCATTTGCTTGCAGAGATGTGTCTATATGTAATTGCCAACATTGTACCCACATTCTCATGTGTCTAATCTAATGTAATATGGTATTTGAAAATTAATATTGTATATACATCATGTATTATATATAAACGTTATATAAATTACATTTTCTAGTGGTGCCTGGGTGGCTCAATCAGGTGTCTGACTCTTGGTTTTGGCTCAGGTCATGATCTCATGGTTTATGGGATGGAGCCCTGCACGGGGCTCTGCGCTAACAGTGTGGAGCCTGCTCGAGATTCTCTCTCTCTCCCCCCCTCTCTCTCTGTCCCTCCCGATCTCGAGAGAGTGCACTATCTCTCACTCTCTAAAAAAAAAAAAAAACTCAAAATAAACAACAACAAAAAAAATCAATATTCCACTTTCCTACCTTTATTCGATGGCATTCACTTTAATTAGAATGATCCCAGCATTTTAAAAGTTATTTCAATTGTTTTTACCTATTACCTAAGGCAATAAAATACCCAGGAAACATTCACTAACAAATAAAATGTAGGATTGATTTTTTTTGCCTTTCTTTTTCTTAATACATATATCTTTAAAATATTTTTCCTATCTTAACACTTTTAAAGTTAATTGCCATTTGCAACAATGTGGATGGAACTAGAGTGTATTAAGCTAAGTGAAATAAATCAAGAAAGACAAATATCATATGATTTCACTCATATATGGAATTTAAGAAACACAACAGATGAACACGGGGGAAGGGAAGGAAAAATAAGATAGAAAGACAAAGGGAGGCAAACTATAAGAGACTTAAATACAGAGAACAATCTGAGGGGTGCTGGAGGGGTGTTGGGTGGGGGATGGGCTAAATGGGTGATGGGCATTAAGGAGGGCACTTGGGATGAGCACTGGGTATTATATGTAAGTGATAAATCACTGGATTCTACTCCTGAACCAATATTAACTGTATGTTAACTAACTTGAATTTAAATAAAATTAAAAAAAAAAATTAAAAATTAATTTAATTTCACCAAGATACAAAATATAATAAATCTAATATTACAAGGTAAGAATGTGATGATTTTACAGAATTAATGTCTCCAACTATTTTCCTGGTTTAGATTGTGAATGCATAAATAATTGCAGTTTGCTCAATTCCTACCCCTAAAACTTGAAGAGGGAATAGTAACAACTAACATTCATTGAACACTTCTGTGTGCAAGAAATTTTGCTCAGTGCTGTCAAAAGGTAAAGTGAGGCATATTAAAAACTTTAAATTTTTTTTTTCAACGTTTATTTATTTTTGGGACAGAGAGAGACAGAGCATGAACGGGGGAGGGGCAGAGAGAGAGGGAGACACAGAATCGGAAACAGGCTCCAGGCTCTGAGCCATCAGCCCAGAGCCCAACGCGGGGCTCGAACTCACGGACTGCGAGATCGTGACCTGGCTGAAGTCGGACGCTTAACCGACTGCGCCACCCAGGCGCCCCAAAAACTTTAAAAGTCTATTTGAGCCAACATTCATTTTCAATCAGGCAGCACATGCCAGAACTGGTTAGGAGTAAGTATTCCACCCATAGGAGCTGGAGGAAAGACTTCCATGGAGAAAAGGAGGAAGCAAAGCAAGATTATTTGGTTGGCTGTAACTTAAGTGCTTGCATTACTTGGGAAAGTCTAGTTGGCTGTTTGTAATCGAGTACTTATGTTTTGATATTTTAACCTTGAGGCATTTACGGGCGTAGGTTTTGGGATTTGCTAACATAGACTGTTACGGCATTAAAACTACCTCAGTCTAATGGCCTCCTTAAAATTAATTTAACAATGCTACACATATATTATTTTGTTTAAACATCAGAACATCCACCAAAATATATGCAGGATTATTATCCTTATTTTAAAGATAATGAAACTCGGGCCTAGGGAGATGAAGTGGCTTGCCCAAGGTCATTTAGTCAGGAGATATAGAAGTCTTCTATAAACCTAGGCAGTGTGATGCCAGATTGGCATTTAACTTCTCCACAATATTGCCTAACACTCACTCTCTGAAGGTGCAAGAGTTCCTGCTAGGAAATGGGTAATATCAAGATCACCTCCTCTCCACATCAACCATGCCTAGGGAGGTATTAAATCCCATGTTACAGGCAAGAACAAGCTGAGAATAGTTACAAGAAATTGCTCAGGGTCTGACCAATAGTAAGTAGCAGGACCAGGACTCCAATCCTGGTTGTCTGGGACCGATCATAGTGAAACTGGTACAGGAGTACACCAAATTGTAAATGTGGTTTTCTTGAATTAGTTTTGAGGGTAGAAACAAACACGCACTTTAAATTTTTTCTTTTTTTTTTTTAATTTTTTTTAACGTTTATTTATTTTTGAGACAGAGAGAGACAGAGCATGAACGGGGGAGGGGCAGAGAGAGAGGGAGACACAGAATCGGAAACAGGCTCCAGGCTCTGAGCCATCAGCCCAGAGCCCGATGTGGGGCTCGAACTCACCGACCGCAAGATCGTGACCTGGCTGAAGTCGGACGCTTAACGACTGAGCCACCCAGGCGCCCCAAATTGTTTTTTGTTAAATGAATTGCACTTAGTTAATCAAAGAGTACCCCCCCCCCCAAAAAAAAGGTACTGGAAGCTCATTTAACATTTTCCCATTACCTACAAATGAGTTGGTAAATTTGGTATTTTGTTGTAAAAGATATTGGAATTGTGGGGAACTTCACCTTGTACATATTTTCTTAAGATGTTAGAGTTATTTTTATTTTCAAATTGCATATATGCTAAAGAAAAGTTATCACCTTAACAGAAACCTTTATATAACTTCCCATGCTCAAAACACTTAATTCTTGAGTCCTATAGTTTTGACAATTACCGAAAATAAATTGTATACATATATGTAATTTTTAAAAATAATTAGTGTTCAGTACAATAACCTGTTGTACAATTTTAATTAAAATTCATTAAATATCTCTTTTTTGGGGGGGTTTATTTTTAAGGGGTACTACTTTAAGTGAGGTAAATACTGAATACCATTAAGGAAAGCAAAATATCCCCCATAAAATAAACATATTCTCTGTTGAGTGAAATGAGACAAGGATATGAAAACAAACAAACAAATTGAAAGCATCCAGACAGATCCAGGACATATCTGAAAGATGAACTTGTTGAAAACTTTCTACACTGTAATATTTTTTTTCTCAATTGCTAACTTCTTCAATTTGAGTTAGTGTGAACTACTAAAGCATTAATGTAAACAGCTAAAACATCATAAATTTTGTATAACCATAAGTGATAAGTAAATAGTGGTAATTAGGGTAAAAGTCATTGTTTATGTGTATATAATTTAGGTCATTTGTGAAATATTGCTTACAATTTGTGAGCATTTTGCTTTTACTTTGAAAAAGCTGAACTATTATTAATCACTTATTTTCCATCCTTTCTCTTTCCTTTCTCTCACTTTCCTTCTTCCCCTTCCTGACATGTAGGTTTACATTATATTATGCCTACTCTACTGTGTGCCCAGACATGATGTCAATGACAGTGTTCTTTCAAGAGCTGGCTCCACCACCTATGGGCTGTGCAGTCCTAGGACAGTTTTACTTAATGTTTTCCTCTTATTAAAGCAAGGATACTAAAACTATTTACTTCATAATGTTATTGTGAGATGTAAATGTGTTATTAAATGTGAAACTCTCGCTTTAGTGCCTGGCATATAATGGGCTGTCAACAAAGGTTTTTATAGTGAATGGTAATTTTATTTTATTTTATTTTATTTTATTTTATTTTATTTTATTTTATTCATTTATTTTTAAACTTTTATTTACTATTAAGAGACAGAGCGTGAACAGGGGAGGGGCAGAGAGAGAGGGAGACACAGAAACGGAAGCAGGCTCCAGGCTCCGAGCTGTCAGCACAGAGCCCGATGCGGGGCTTGAACTCACAAACCGCAAGATCATGACCTGAGCTGAAGCCGGACGCTTAACCGACTGAACCACCCAGGCACCCCAGTGAATGGTAATTTTAAATGTGTTTTTAATATCCAACTTCTGAGAAGATATGGAACAGGAAAACTATATTATAAAAAAGGTCATTTGTAGGCTTTTGTCTCTCATTAATAAGCCCACAGAATATTTTAACAAAACCAAATCCTAAGCAAAAGCAATCACATTCTGTAACATATAAAAAGGAAAAAAAAATCATAAACAAGGAGGTTTATTTCAGGGAGATATGGGTTTTTTTCCAGCTTTGCTGAGATCTCATTGACATATACTACTGTGTAAGTTTAAGGTGTACAGTGTGGCAATACATTTATATTAGGAAATGATTACAACAATAATGGTTACCACATTTATCACCTCACATAGAAATCATTTATTTGTGTGTACAATTACAACTATTAAGATCTATTCTCTTAGCAACTTTCACGTGTATAATACAGTATTGATAAATGCAGTCCCCGGCTGTACATTTGGTCATCAGAATTCATTCTTCTTATACCTGGACCCTTCACTCATTTCCCTTACTCCCTTGTTCCTGGAAACCACCAATACACTCACTGTTTTCTTTTCTTTTCTTTTCTTTTCTTTTCTTTTCTTTTCTTTTTTCTTTTTTTTTTAAGCTTATTTACTTTTGAGGGTGGGTGTGGGGAGGAGCAGAGAGAGAGAGGGAGAGGGAGAGAGACAATACCAAGCAGGCTCCGCACTGTCAGCAAGAAGCCCAATGTAGGACTTCATCTCACAAATTGTAAGATAATGACTTGAGCCTAAATTAAGAGTCGGTTGTTTAACCTACTGAATCACCCAGCGACCCCTACTCACTGTTTCTATGTGTTCAATTTCTTCTAATTCTCATCACATAAGTGAGATTAAATAGTGATCATCTTTCTCCAACTTATTTCCCTTAGTACAATGTTCTAAAGTTTCATCTATGTTCTTTCAAGAGAAAACTTAGTTGTTTTCATGTCTTGGCTATGATAAGTAATGTTACCACAAACAAATATCCTTTGACTATATACCCAGCAGTGGGAGTGCTGAATCATATGGTAGTTCTGTCTTCATTTTGTTTTTGTTTTTGTTTTTGAGGAGCCTCCATACTGTTTTCCACTGTCACAGCTATACATCTTTACATTCCCAGCAATACCGCACAAGAGTTCTCTTTTCTCCACATCCTCTCCAACACCTATTATCTCTTATCTTTTTAATAGTAGCCATTCTAACAGGTATGAAGTGATAGCGCATTGTGGTTTTGATTTCCTTGACGACTGTGATGTTGAACACCTTTTCATGTATCTACTGGCCATTTGTAGGTCTTTAGAGAAATGTTTATTCAAATTTTTTGTCTATTTTAAAATCAGATTGTTCAGTTTTTTGTGCTATTGAATTGTATGAGTTCTTTATATATTCTGGATACTAATCCTTTATCAGATAGATGGTTTGCAAATATTTTCTCCTATTTCATACATTGCCTTTTAATTTAGTGGAATCACCTCTGGGCAAGTGGGATTGCAGGCTGTCTTTCCTGGGAGTGTAGTACCACTGGTTGGATTCTGTATCTGGTCAGTTCTGGGCATTGTGCTCCTCAATTACTCCCGTTTGAGTGGGGCCCCAAGCTGTGCTTCCCAACCAAATGGTGCTATAGGACTCTACAGGCAGGGTTCTGCTGTTGGGTGAGGTTGCATCATACACTTTCTGGTTGGGCAAGGCCTCCAGCTCTACCCCATAGTTGGGTAGGCTAGGGATTGTGCTTAACAGTTAGGCAGAGTCACTGTCCCAACTTCCTGGTCAGGTGGGGCCCCACACTAGTCTCTGTGATTGGCTGGGGTCACAGACTATGCTCTCTACCTGGGAAAGGCTTCCAGCCATGTTCAACAGCTGAGACAGACTATATGCTGGGTTCCACTGATAAGACGAGTTGTAGGCTGGGCTCCATGGCTGAGTGGTACCATAGGCTGGGCTCCAAGTATCCACTCAAGGTCAATGTTCAGGTTCCTAGATATTTGGGTCCAGAGGCTATGCTCAACAGTTGGGTAGGAAAGTGGCTTGGCTCTTTGCCCAGGCAAGTCATAGGTGTACTCTGTGGCTGTTGGGCATCTGTGGCCTTGCTTCCTAGAGGGGTATGACCAGAGGCTATACTAAGCAATTGGATGGGACTACGAGTTTTCTTCCTGGCTGGGTAGTGCCATCGAGTGAGTTTCAAGGCCTGTATGGTACACTGGTTGGGGTTCCAAATCGGGCTGAACTGCCAACCAAACTCCCTGGTCAAACAAGGCTACTGACTTGGTTCTGTAGAAAGGCAGAACTGTTGGCTGGGATCTCTGCTCAGGGGTGCTGCTGTAAGGATGAAGGCAGTCAACCAAGATCTGAACACTGTTTGCTGTAAGCTGCACCTCCCTTATCTCTGTCTGATCCCCCTGGTTGAGCTCTGCAGGAATTTCCAAGAGGTAAGATGCCACTGAACCTCCCACGAAGTTCCCCAGGACACTGGAGAAGCTGGATGTCCACACTGGGTTTTCTTTTCCACTAGAGAAACAATAATGATGGCACAATGTGGCACTGGGTTGCCCTGGGGGAGGGGCAGTATAATCAAGATGAAACCACTCCTATTACTTTCTAGTTAAGTCTTTCTTGGTATCTTGGTTGTCCAGGAGAGTTCTGGGTTCTGAGATTTTCACAATGCAGTCTTGTTTATGGATAGCTGCTAGTTGGTCTTGTGAGAGGGACTGAAGCTGGAAATGACCTATATCACTGTTTTGATAACATCCACTCTTGAAGAATGCATGTTGAATTTAGCATTTGACTATCAATTAATGTAAGTGAACAAATTAACAGAATGAAGGAGAAAGCTATGATTATCTCGTAGATACAGTATGAGCTTTTAATATAAATCAATACTCACTTGAAAAAAACTCTTATCAAATTATATATACAGTAAAACCTTGGTATGTGAGCATAATTCATTCTGGAAACATGCTTGTAATCCAAAGCACTTGTATATCAAAGTGAATTTCAAGAACCATTGGCTCAGTTGTACTCATGTGACATTCAGCACTGCGTACCACTCATATTGCAAGACATTGCTCATTTATAAAGTTAAAATTTATAAGAAATGTTTGTTCATCTTGTGGAACATTCACAGAACAAGTTATTCAGAATCCAAAGTTTTGCTGTAATAGGAAACTTCCTTAATTTAATAAAGAATGTCTACAAAAATTCTGTGCCAAATATTACACTGAATGATAAAATATTGACATCTTGCCCATGGAGTCTGGGAGGAGGCAAGAATGTTTGTTATCAACACTTCTTCACAATAGTGTACAGTAGGTCTTACCAAGTATAACATGTCAAAAAACTGAGGTATAAAGAAGAAAAATGGTTATTATTTTCAGATGATATTATTGTGTGCATAGAAAAATCAAATCAGACAAATTAGAGGTATGCATCATGGCTATAGAGTAGTAAATTAAATACTGTAAAGAGGTAAAATTTTCACAAATTGATCCATAGTTCCACACAACGTTAATCAAATTTCCAGCAAGTATTTTTTTGTATGCAAATTGACCAGGTGATATAGAGATGAAGGATTTAGAATGATTAAAAACATCTTGAAAAAAAGCAAATAAATTTGAAGAATTTATATTAACAGATTTTATGAATGATTATAAATAATTAAGATATTGTGGTATTAGTGAAAGGATAGGTGAACAGATGAAACTATAAGAAATTCAGAAATAGGTACGCACATTTAGAATCATATAAATCATAGAACTGACACCGTGGCACAGGGAAAACTAATATTCTTTTCAATAAATTGTTCTGATTCAAATGAATATCTTCATTAAAAATAAAAGAGTTTAATCTGTACTTCACATCATATGCATGAATGTAGTTCAGATAGAGTGTAAATTAAATGTGGTTCACAGGGTCAATATTTCTATGTGTTAAGATTGTACACACATACAGATATTTTTAAATGAATATAAAATAAACAAAAGGAAAGCCTTCCAACTATATGTAGAAGGGTACTAAAGGACTATACATGTGTTTTCTATAATGAGGCTTCCATGTTCATTAAACTGGATACATAGGCTACATTTGAATATTGGCAATTATCGCATTTAGTCATGGACTTGTTCATATTTAAGGCAAATAATTGTCTTTCTTATTAAGGCTTTGATTGAAATAACATATTCAAAGATTAAGAAAATTTGAAGATTCCTTAAGGCTGATCTATGGTTACGGAATTATGTATAAAATTTCTAAATTTCTAGTATTCATCTTCTACTAAACATGAAAAAAATCCATGCAGTGAATCATTTTGACATCATTTCTTTGATACATTTTGACTTTCTTTGGGAAACATGGTTGATTTAAGGAAAAATTTAGATGGAGTTTTCCCCCTATATTGAATCTTTGTAAAAGCAACACAAAATGATAATAATAAAAATATTTATCCCCAATATTTGCTTTCCTATTGATTTTAACTTATTTTTAACATTAATCCTTTTTTTTTTAAATTCTGTGCAATTTTTCTTAAAAATGGCTTTCATAGTCTCTTATGTATTTCAGTTTAGCAAAAAGTATGATTTATTACTCTTGCATTGAGGCTTTTTAGTGTATTATGTGGCTGTTCTTTCAAAGGAAAATATTCCTTTGTGCATTCCTCTAGCAAACAGGTAGTGTGGCGTCTCCAATGTCAAAGTGACAATCTTCCAATCACAATCATTTCCCAAATAGTATTCAGTGGAACAATAACATCTGTAGATTAACTCAAACCATCATGATAAAATGAAGCAGGTGCTCATATTAGCATTTCTAAAGCTAGAGAAATCCATCTGCAGAAACTTGATTTACAGTAATTTTAACCTGATTTATTCTTCATTATAAGTAAGTGCACTACCCAAGAGATATGTGAATCATAGTACTTAGTGAGATAAACATATTTAGAAGATTATGATCTTGCAGAAAATCTGTTGTTACTCTCCTTGAACAAGAGTCTTTAGAAATCATTTGCTCTTTTGCTTTATTTAACTGCAATGATATATATAACGAAAAGTAATAATTTTTCTTTCCATAGCTAAAAAAAAGATAATATAGATCTATAACCAAATAAATTTTTATGATACGAAAAAATGCTTTTTACCTAGTGATGTGAAATGTAGGACTACTCTCTTAACAACTTTCAAATATACCATACAGCAGTGTTAACTATTTTTATAATGTTGTATATTACATCACCAGCATGAACATATATATTAAAATAATATAGGAAATAATTTAGAAGGCTGCCAATAAAAGATTAAACAATTACTGTTCCTTGACAGAATAAAGTATTATGCAATTGTTAAAGGGACATTCAACCTATATGTATAATAATAATTATGGATTGATGGCCACAATACATTATTAATTTTTAAAAACAGTAAACATTAGAACAGCATGGATAATTTAAATTTTTTTTTTCAACGTTTATTTATTTTTGGGACAGAGAGAGAGAGACAGAGCATGAACGGGGGAGGGGCAGAGAGAGAGGGAGACACAGAATCGGAAACAGGCTCCAGGCTCTGAGCCATCAGCCCAGAGCCTGACGCGGGGCTCGAACTCCCGGACCGCGAGATCGTGACCTGGCTGAAGTCGGACGCTTAACCGACTGCGCCACCCAGGCGCCCCCAGCATGGATAATTTAAAATCATGCACACATAGACTTGGAAAATTACCCGGAAGTACACATTTCTAAGTATTTATCAGTATTAATTTCTAGAGGGAGGAGTGTCTTTCATCTCTCACTTTACATACTTTTCTATATTTGAATATTTTCTTATTGATTTTGTATTATCTTTACTTTTTGAATATATAAAATATTTTTAATTAAGGAGGGTACTGATTATTACTGCTTAAGGAGCTCTTTCTTAATAGGTTGTATTCTTCCTAGATAGTAATCATGAATTGCATAGGAAAATGATTACTCATGTGCTAGAGACAATCCTCTTAACCATTATAACCTACATATAGAAACAATATTTTTACATGGAATATTTAATTTTGATCATGTATGAAAATCCCTAAAACTGAAAGTATATAAAACTTAAATATATTTTGAATATATATGTTTCTTAGAAAATACAGTTTTACCAATACCTGAAATGAATGCGATCAATTAAACAGAACAACTGACTACAAAATGTTGAGAACCTGATTGTGAATTCTTTGGCATGAGATACATAAAACATCTCTATCATGTCCAACAAGCCAATGGAAATTAATTGATTTCCAAGGCATTTATAGAACAGAGGTGACAAGTTAGAAGAACAGTAGTAGTAATAAAATATTCTGGCCTCTTATGTGCTATCTGTTTAGATGGAACTATATCTATATCAGTGCTTTTCTTAGAACATTCAGAATGTGTATTTCTCCCAAGAATGTCAGAACAATGAGTTGACCTTGCTCTCTCCTGGATAGTTTTTCTCTTTATTTGTTTCAAGCTACTTTTTGTAGGCCTGTAACAAAGAATAGTATCTATACAATAAATACATCTCATCAGAGATAGCCTTAGAAATGTAAGGAGATTCAAATCTGATAAAGATTATATTGTTTATCATACTCTGCCATTTTCATCCTATCCCATACCACCTCTAATATTAGCTGGCCTCCAAAAATGTTAGTGAAATCAAGTTACATAAAGAGAAAATAAGAAGAGGTTTCAAATATGGGATAAAAAGATATGGTGGAAATTAGGAAAAGTGATTCCACTTAATATAGGTATTTTGAAGCATTTCAGTTAAATATATATATATATGTCCCTTAGCTCTTTTCTAGATACATACATCTAGAAGATAATGTACACATTATCTTTATGAGCTCCTGATAAACCACTAGATGACTGATTTCTGCCATACTGCAAATCATCTGTCCTTGATCCAACTTTTATCACGATCATGTTTGAACTCCAACCAATTAAATCTTTAGCCATATTATTTGCAACCCTGAGCTAAGTCCACAGTCCTTCTCTTTGCTCTGCAGGCCCTACACATTTAGCCAGATGACTTTTCATTTTCTGGTTAACTCCCTACTTTCTCTGGATTCTGACTTTCCCACCTTTCCTTCTCTAGTCCTCATGTAAGTTGAGTACATAGTATGGTATAATCTTTCCCCATATCTCTGATTTCTGGCTTCTGGTTTTCATTATTTATTTTTTTAACTAATATTCACTATAAGTAAACAGATCAGAACAAGGTAGGTAGATGCAACAAAAATGACTAATATGAGAAAATGTACGAAGTTACCAGAAATCAACTCAAATTTTCATATCTCTCCTTAAGTAAGGTTCTCAGGCCTCAGACACTGAGACAAGGAGTTAGTGCAAGTGATTTATTAAGGAAATACTTCCAGGAGAAATCCTCAAAGAAATGGAAAAGGCAAGAAAGAAAAGTGGAGGAAGTCAAAAAAGGGTATAATTTCACATAAAATCTCAGCTTTTAGTCTGATCCCACAAGGAACTTTGGAATGAAACTTACGCTTCAGGGTTTGTCTTGATTTGAGGCAAGGCCCTTAGGCTTTCAGTCAACTGTACCAGTTGACTATTCGCTAAGACCACCCTGTAGGACATTGAAAAACCTTCCCAGGCACCTCTAGCTCTTTGAGTAGGAAGGGCAAAATGATCCAGTAGCTCAAGGGCAGGGCTTTCAAACAGGTGTGTTAAAAGCTATGCACAAGGGGGATGCCTGGGTGGCTCAGTCGGTTAAGTGACTGACCTTGGCTCAGGTCATGATCTCTTGGTTCATGAGTTCAAGCCCCACGGCTCAGGGCCTGCAGCCTGCTTCAGATTCTGTGTGTGTCTCTCTCTGTTCCTCCCCCATTCGCACTGTCTCTCTCTCGCTCTCAAAAAATAAATAAAAATTTAAAAAAAAAGCTATGCACAAGGAAGAGGCAAGGTAGGATTATTGAAAGGATCAAAGAAATCCTAAGGGATGTGCCCACATCAGAGAGTTTGCTATATAGTCTTTACTAAAACTGTATTTGGGTTTGACTTGCTTTTGTCAAACTGCCGTTCTTGATTGCCTTATAATTTCTCCATGATAATTTGTTTTGTTTCCTTCGCCTTTCTTCAAATTGTTCACCTGAAAGTCTTTTTGAATATGTTCATCAAGTCTCCCTTTTCTCCTAAATAACAATGAGAAAAATTGTTTTCAGAAAGGTGACAAAAATGAGAGAAATGTCTAATTATCAAAGTCTCTAGCCAATTGGAGGCTACTCTCTTTCAGTGCTTGGGAGGGGCCACTTTTGCTGGCCTGGAGTATTTCAGAAATCTGGGGTCCAGTAGTTCTAAGTATTTCCATCCAAGCAATCTCCATACAGATTTTGAGGGTTCACATATTTTCCGCCAGTTCTCTGACTTTAGTAAACGAAACCTGTAAATTCTGTCTTACACGTAAAGTTTGATAGATTTCTGATCACACTTCAGTGAATTTATTTTTCAGAGTGGAGCTTAAACATAAGTAACAAATATAACAAGTAGTTAGAAATATTCTTAAGAGTAAAATTTGTATACAACAAGACCTAGACCAAAGTCATTTTACCTAATGTACTTCTTATCAATGCTTCAATGTTAAGTATTGGTGCTTCTAGCTTAAGAATTAATGAAGAATTTGGGGCGCCTGGGTGGCGCAGTCGGTTAAGCGTCCGACTTCAGCCAGGTCACAATCTCATGGTTCGTGAGTTCGAGCCCCGCGTCGGGCTCTGGGCTGATGGCTCAGAGCCTGGAGCCTGTTTCCGATTCTGTGTCTCCCTCCCTCTCTGCCCCTCCCCCATTCATGCTCTGTCTCTCTCTGTCCCAAAAATAAATAAACGTTGAAAAAAAAAAAAAGAATTAATGAAGAATTTAATTTTAACCTGCAGATGATTTAATATTAGTGGTCTTGTGACTGTCACTCCCATACCAATTTGCTTTCTGAATATGCTCTAGAATATGTTCGTGTTGCTTCTGTCTTAATTATTTTGCTTTATCTTTTACTAATTTATATTTAGTTCCCTGCAGAAAAATCAAATTTATTTCTTACATTTTATTTATTTTATATTTCTTTTTAAATTAAAAAAAAAACACAAAAGTAAAAAAAAAGATGTTTATACTGAATATATAACATAGACCTGTTTCCCAACAGGAATAAATGTTTATATGCTGACCATGAGTTATTTCTTGTTTGTAGCTCTTGTGTTGTATTTCAACAGAAAGTCTGGATCCAGCTTCACTGTAAGTCTGCAGCTCATTTCTTGTAATCATTATATGGGAGTATACTGAACTTCTTGCTTTTGTGATTTTACCAGTTTAGGAAACACAACTGGATTCCCTTGCTAATTATGCTTGTATTTTAAAGGAGATATACTTTATCTTAATGTTTTATAAAACTATCCTTTTGAACACAACATTTTTAACAATTAAAATTACTTTTTGGCGGCCTGGGTGGCTCATTCAGTTAAATATCCAACTTCAACTCAGGTCATGATTTCACAATTTGTGAGTTCAAGCCCTGTGTGAAGCTCTGCACTGATAGTTTAGAGCCTGGAGCCTGCTTTGGATTCTGTGTCTTCCTGTCTTTCTCTCCCACCCTTGCTTGCGCTCTGTCCCTCTCTCAAAATAAACATTAAAAAAAATAAAATTACATTTTATTTACTAATTTTTTTTCAAAGTTTGTAAAATCTCTTTTGAAAAAGTTCTGGGCAAGATTTCATTACGGCAATGCTAAATAGAGATCAGAGGTCTTCAACATGGAGTTGAGAAAATGAGATGGGAAGGAAAAATCCAGAGATAGTACAAAGTACATAAAGACCTGAGGGTCAGAACCTAAATATATTGGTTCCCAGAGCACTGAAGGATGTAAGTGGTGTAGATAAGATTTATGTGGTTTCTGGAGGTAGTTATTTACTCCTTGACTAAGCACACCTTTCAGAAGAGCCAATTCCCATGAAAATAAGAGGAGGAAAATAGAATTCTACAAAGGGAAGCTATTAATACTTACAGCTGTTCGTCTTAAGACTTTTGTTTTCCTAATGAATTTACACATATCATAAAATGTTTAATATTATCTCACAATTTTAAAGTGAATTAAATAAAATCACAAGAGATATTAATGGTACTTAAACAGTCAGCCAGACCATACTGTTAACAAATATGATAAAACTTATGCTCATATATTACTCTCCATTGTCGTTTGAAAGATTAAATGTTTGATACTTAAGACTATTTGCAGAAAACTCTTCCAGCATGTCAGACAACATAAATTTAGCTTCTATAAATTAAAGGGAATCCAAGATGTCATAGTTAAATGTCAATAGATTTCTGTATTTAAGACTTCTGACCAACAGATGAAAGGGTAGAAATTAATGTAGGACCCAAGCAAGGAAGACGTGATACCTTTAGATTCAAATCAAAGATTCTGTGCTTAACATATAAATGAGGTGGGAGACAATAACAGGATAAACTAGGAAGAAAGATATTGGTCTTATGCTCTAGGACAGGAATTGGAAGCCTATGGATTTGGGCCAAAACTGGCCTGGCACTCATTTTTAGAACTCAAGTTTTCTTGGAACACTGTCTCATGAATTCTTATGAATTTTCTATGGCTGTTTTCATGCTAAAATCATATGACCTGCAGAGCCTAAAAGATATCCTATGTGGCCTGTCTTTAGAAAAAAATTGATCATCCCTCTATTAGGTAATAATGTTTTTAATATACTAATGGTACATTAATGGTAAGTTATTAATGAGCAAAGGCAAGAAAAGTCATATAAATGGTTTTTAAGAACACTAGAGTGCAACTGGTCTTTAATCCTCAATTTTGTAAAGGCAGAGATTGTGATTTCTATCCCTGGAGAAATTTGGAAAAGGATTTTTTTTTCTTCTACTTCTTCTTTTTTAATGTTGATTATTTTATTTTGAGAGAGAGAGAGAGGGAGAGAGAGTGCTAGTGTGAGTGGGGGAAGGGCGGAGAGAGAGAGAGAGAGAGAGAGAGAGAGGGAGAGAGAGAATCCCAAGCAGGCTCCATGCTGTCAGCACAAAGCCTTACACCGGGCTCAATCTGGCAAACTGTGAGATCATGACCTGAGCTGAAATCAAGAGTCAGATGCTTACCTGACTGAGTCACCCATGTGCCCCTGGGAAAAGTATTTTCTAAATCAGTTTTTCTCAAAAAGTGTTTTATACACACAGATCACTTAGGAATTCATTCAACTTCAGTTACTTAAACAAATGCAATTTTATTTTCTTTGTATTATATTAGGCTTCCAAATAGTTATTAGAAGCACTTGGTGATACAACTCTGATGTTTGGACTGATTTTTGGTGATTTTATTGGCTTTTTCCTCTTGCTTTTATTTCATGGCTTTTAGGTAGCCTCTAATGCTCCAGACGCCTTCCATGATGGGAAAACTTAGGTAAAACAGATAGAGTCAGTTGTGGCAAATCTCCAACCAAGGATGAATGGTTATACATGTGTCAAATAGCCTCTATTATCCATAAAATATTCTAAGAATTTGAGAATTTACTTTTTTTTTCAAATTATAGTAAAATGTGCATAACATAAAATTTACCATTTTAAGCATTTTAAATTAATTAATTAATATAAGAGAGAGAAAGTATGAGTAGGGGAGAGTGGCAGAGGGGGAGAGAGCGAGAATCTCAAGCAGGCTCTATGCTCAGTGCAGAGCCCGATGTGGAACTCGATCCCACCACCCTGGGATCATAACCTGAGCTGAAAACAAGAGTCGATTGCTGAACTGACTGAGCCACCCAGGTGCCTCTATTTTGAGCACTTTTTTGTAAACTGTAGAGTTCAGTTGAACTAAATATATTCACATTGTTGTACAACCATCACCACCATCCATCTTCTCTTTTTATAACTTTACATTTTGCACAATCTTTAAATTATTTTATTTAGCTTATTTAAAGCCCTTGTGAAATTTAATGGAATACAATTCAATCAATTCAGTCTGGGGTGACTTCTTTTAAGAAACATGTTTTTTCTCCCCCCTTTATTAAATTTTTCCTTTGTGTCAGCAAACTTTTGAAATGATGTATCTAAATATCCTGCATAGTTTTTGCTAAGTTTATTCCAAGATAGATACTATGTTTTGCACCACTATGAATGGAATTTTTCCATTGTGTGGTTTTAAATTTGGTCATTGTTGGTCTACAGCTTTGCTACTCAATATTGGGCCACAGAGTGGTACAAGTTGGAGAAATGTTTACTTTTTGATGACCAAACAAGAAGTTTGTGACAGAATGTAAATTAACTAAGGACACAGTTTAGTTTAGCTGACTTTATCAAGACAGCCCTGATAAGAGAAGCTGTGGACTCATTTATGTTTTATATTTCGGAGGGAACACTCTATCTTGTTATAGGCTAGTAAGAAAAAGGTTGCAGATGAATTGTTTTGAGCACTGGACTATATAAAAAACTATTAATTTATTTTAATTTGTTTGTAACAAATATTCATGCTGAATTCTTTTAAAAACTGTTTGGATAGCTCTCTTTAAAACCCTACTGCAAGTCTGAAACAATTATATTAACCACAAAATGGGTAATTAAAAAATGCTTATTTTGAGACAAACAGAGAGAAAGAGAGAGAGCACAGATGTACACGAAGGGGAGGAACAGAAAGGCTGAAAGATAGGGAGAGAGAATGCCAGGCACTTCCATGCTCTCAACACTGTGCCAGAATCGGGGTTGGGCTAGAACTCACCAATGAGTGAGTGAGATCTCACCATGTGAGATCACGACCTGAACTGAAGGTAAGAGTCAAAGGCTTAACTGACTGAGCCACCCAAGCTGCCCTTAGTTAAACTATTTTAAATGTCATGTTAAGAAAGTATTCTTCCTTTAAGTGTTTAAACTCAAGTATCATGATGAAGACAAATAATTACACATTATGTATTAAAGTCCTATGCCATTTATATCTCCAACTTTGGAGTAGTTAAATTCTTGGAGCTATCTCTCATCTGTAAGATTGTGTAGTGGGTTGAATGGTAGCCCCCAAAAGATACGTCCTTGTCTTATTTCCTAGAATCTGTGAATGCTAAATTATTTGGACAAATGATCACTGCAGATTTAATTAAGGATCTTGGATAAAATCATCCTAAATTACCTAGGTGGGCTCTAAACCCAATGTCTTTATAACAGTGTCTTTATAAAAGACAGTAAAGGAAAAATCACAATACACAGAAAAGGCAATGTGAAGACAGAGGCAACGATAATAGAGATGTGGCCCAAACCAAAGAAGTCAATAAATGTTTACAGCCACCATAAACTGGAAGAGGATCCCCTAGGGGCATGCCATGCCAATTCCATGATTCTGCCATGCATAATTGTGACAACAAATTTTGGTTCTTTAAGCCACCCAATCGTGATAAATTTTGTTGCGGTGGACCCAAGAAACTAATACAGATAGAGAAAATAATAAATAACTCATAGATTTTTGGAAATTAAAGAAAAAATACACGGCAATCTTGGCTTATGGTGAACACTCAATCATTTTAAGTATTAAAATTATCCTTTTAAACCAATCATAATATTTTAATTCTCTCTCTCTTTTGTTTTAAAGATATAGGTTAAATTTTCAAACCATTTCCTATTTAGAAATTATATCAAATTTGTATATTCTCTTTAAGAATTATAATAACATTTTCATAATATATCCCAACTTTATTTAGAACAATTATTTAGTTTCAATTCTAAGATTAAATTAGCTTAATGCTCACTGCCTCTATACGATACCTTCTCTTATCTCAAACTCTTACCTTTTTTCCTTTATTGAAGTATATCTGCTATACAAAAACTTGCACACATTTAATATATACATACTTAGACATAAGCATCCCATGATACCATTACCACAACCATTACCCCTAAAAACTTCCTTGTGTTCTTCTGTAAATTGGTTTTGTTTTTGTTTTTGTTTTTGGTAAGAACACTTAATACAAGACCTACTCTTTTAACATATTGTAAAGTGCACAATACTGTATTGTTAACTATAGGTACTATGCCATACAGTAGATTTCAAGAACTTAACTTGCATAACGGAAACTTTCTACCCATTGAAAAACAATTCCCCATTTCCTCATCTCCCCAGCCCCTGACAACCATTATTCTCTGTTTCTAAGCATTTGTTTATTTTAGATATTTCATGTAAGTAAAAACATGCAATATTTGTCTTTCTGTCACTGGCTTATTTCACTGAGGATAATGTCCTCCAGGTTCATCATGTTGTCGCAAGTGGCAGGATTTCCTTCTTTTTTTAACACTGAATTACATTCCACTGTGTTTAAATACCTCCTATTCTTTATCCATTCATCATCAATAGACATTTAGGTGTTTCCATATCTTGGCTGTTCTGAATAATGATGCAATGATCATGGGAATGTAGATACATTTTGAGATCCTGATTTCAATTCTTTTGGATTCTATAGTCAAAAGTGGGATTGCTGGGTCACATGAAAGTTTGATTTTTAATGTTTTGAGGATCCTCCATACTATTTTCATACTGTAGAATGGCTGTACTATTCTACATTCCCACCAAAAGTGTATAAGGGTTCCAATTTCTCTACTTCTTTGCAACACTATTTATGTTCTGTTTTTGTTTGTTTGTTTGTTTGTTTGATCGTTTATAGTAGCCATTCAGACAGGTAGGAAGTGATCTTCTTTTTGACTTTGATCTTCTTTTCCCTGTTGATTAATGATGTTGCGCATCCTTCCGTAAACTTGTTGGCCATTTGTATGTCTTATTTAGACATATATCTATTCAAATCCTTTGCCCACTTTTTAATTGGGCCATTTGTTTTTGTGTTACTAAATGAAACTCTTAATTTTCCATGATGACTCTTCTTGATGGTGTTTTTAAGTCTTGATTTATTAAGGACAACTTTCTGGGCTTCTTCAATGAGTGATAATTTGACAATGAATATGTTTTTGGCCTTGCAAAATTTTTTACTCAAAATTTTGTCGAGGTAATACAATATTTTTTTCTTAAAATATTGTTGCAAAAAATACTGAGGGGTGTCTGGGTAGTTCAGTTGTTTGAGTGTCTGACTCTTGATTTTGGTTCAGGTTATGATCCCAATGTTGTGCAATCAACTTTCATGTCCAGCTTTGCACTGAGCATGGAGCCTGCTTTAGAGTCTCTCTGTCTCCCACTGCCCCTCTCCCCTGCTTATGCTCTCTCTCTCAAATAATAATAATAATAATAATAATAATAATAATAATAATAATAAAAGAATATTGAAAGCCTTTGTAGGTAAACTTTATTATTTTTTCCAGCTGAATTCTTTGCTGTTCTATTTTTCCTGATGAATTTAAGCCTGCTATTGTCTTTTTTAGGTAATGTTGTTTTTTTTTTCAATCTAAAAAATCCAAAGTTATTTTGTTTGTTTACTTTTTATTTATTTTTTTATAATAGCTCCAGACTGTTTTTATTCTATTATCTATTATTGTTTCTTAATTTAAAATTACTGTGAAAATCGCTGTTTCATCTTTTCTACTCTTCAAAAACATTGATTATTTGCATTTTAGATTTCCATTCTCTATTCTTTTTTTTTTAATTTTTTTTTTTCAACGTTTATTTATTTTTGGGACAGAGAGAGACAGAGCATGAACGGGGGAGGGGCAGAGAGAGAGGGAAACAGAATCGGAAACAGGCTCCAGGCTCCGAGCCATCAGCCCAGAGCCTGACGCGGGGCTCGAACTCACGGACCGCGATATCGTGACCTGGCTGAAGTCGGACGCTTAACCGACTGCGCCACCCAGGCGCCCCTTCCATTCTCTATTCTTAATACCAAGTCTTTTCTCTGATTATTTTCACTTCTTATTTGTCTTCTTCCACATATTGAGGTTCCTCAAGGCTTCCATTCACTCATTTCATATGATTTTTTTTTTAGCAATATCAGTTCTACTTTCAAGGGCTTGTAAGTATTTTTTAATGTCCTCATGGTTTTAAAAACTGTACTTATAATCTAGAGTCTTTCTTTATATGTCTGCTTTGTCTTTCAGCTAGTTTCATTTTTAGCTAAGTGCTGTCATATTTCAGACCTTGTTTTATGTGTCTGATATTTATTTCCATTTTCTGAAAAAATATTTTCATGCATTTTCTTCCTGTCTTTTTGTTATGTACTTTTTGACTCATACTACAGTATCTGTGTAGTAGTAAGTTTGGCTTCACAAAATAGAATGTCTGGCCTTTGCTCTTAACTTCTGAGTGATAATCTCTGGGCCCTTGGAACATTATGCTTAACAACTTGGAATGCCTTTGTTTGTCTGAGGGCCTTAGATGACTGGATAGTCATAAAATCTTAGGATAGGGGCTGACCACCCCAAGGGAACTGGCTTGGGATCATTTGGTCTAAGTTGACCTGGAGACAGAGATCAACAATATAGGCCACTCATTCATTATCTATGTGAAAGAAGTCTCAATAAAAGCTCTGGACATTAAAACTTGGTAAACTTACCAAATTTTATACGTTCTCTCTGTATGATCACACATCAATTTCAGGGAAGTAATGATTCCTAACTCTATGGGGAAAAGATAATGGCAGGTCTGCATTTGGTACTTCTCCTGGACTCCTCATATGCTTCTTTCCTTGGCTCATGTTTAACTGTATCTTTTCCTTGTAATAAACTATAACCATGAGTATAATAGCTTTTGTTGTGTTCTGTAAGTTCATCTAGAGAATTACTGAAACTGAGGCTGACTTTGGGACTCATCCAAACTTGCAGTTGGTGTTAAAAGTGAGGGCAGTCTTGTGAACTATGCCTTCCAAGTTTGTAGTTGGCCCAAACTCTTTGAAGTATTTGTCCATAGACTTTGAGGTAATGTTTTCTTTATTAGTCATAGAAAATTTTAATCCAGGTCTGGAATTTTTATCATAAATGGAATAAAGCATCCTTAAATCTTTTCTATTTTGAGTTGAAAACCTTATTCCTCATTCAGTGAAATGATCATCAGAGAGTATCAGGGAAGGGCATTACAAACATGCCTATTATTTTAGCACATTGAGTGTGTGTGTGTGTGTGTGTGTGTGTGTGTGTGTGTGAATGAAACTACCATGCCATGTGCTGACACCTGTTGAGTTAGGCTTTTTCCAGGTGTTGATACATTGCTGTATATTCAGCTCAAATTTGGTAAGCATCTGCCTGGAACATTAATTAGTGAAAGCAGAGCATAAACTTAGAAATCCAACCCTTCAGATCACTCACTCACAGTGATACACTGCTATCATGCATTGCAACTCTCTGTGGCCCAGGTCAATAGGCCCAGTTTCTCCAGGCAACTGTCCCTGCATGGAGAATCAAACGTGCAGAGATATTACAGTTTCAGATACTTGAGCTCATAAACCTGGCTGCAATTGTTGTTTTGAATGTAAACATCTCTAGTGATGACAAAAGGGATGACAAATGGAGCTTTTGCATTCCTGTTGTTTTTACTGTCCATTCCTCATTCTAGTCCCCTTGTTGGTTAGCCCCAACATCTCTTCATGGGATGGTATCTGAGAATAATCAAGAGTGCTATTAAGTAGGTAAAAGAGGACTAGATGATGGGGCACCTGGGTGGCTCAGTCAGGTAAGCCTCTGATTCTTGATTTTGGCTCAGGTCATTATCTCACAGTCATGAGATTGAGCTCCATGTCGGGTTCCACACCAGGTGTGGGGTCTGCTTAAGAGTCTCCCTCTCCCTCTGCCTTACCCTCCTTTCTCTCTCTCTCTCTCTTTCTCTCTCTCTTTCTCTCTCTCTCAAAAAAAAAAAAAAAGGACTAGATTAATGAATAGCTTAAAGGCTGAGCTTAGTGTGTAAAGTGGCAAGAGTACCAAGTGAAGGAGTCAAGGGATCTATACTTCAGTCATATATTTGTCTTCATTTTAATTTCTACCCTTGGTCAAGTTAGTTAACCTCTATTAGTAGGTTTTCTTCATTTCTAAAACAAGACCAATAATGTGTACTTTCTCTAGTAAAAATAAGCTGATATACTTTGCAATAATTTGAAAAATAAGGCGCATCAGATGGATGGCAGGAGCTATTATTTTTTCACACATGAAAAACATTATTTCTAAACTGGTTAGTAATATGATGAGTTTGGCACCCATGCAAGAAGAAATGAAGTGGGAATGTAATGAGTGAATTGGGGTGGTGCATTAAGTGGCCACTCCAAAAAGAGAAGATGGGTGCAATCTTAGGGATATTTCAAGTAATGAATCAATGGAACATGAAAACTAATGGGACATGAATTGAAGGAAAATAGTCTAAGCCAATCTCAGAGTTTCTAATTTTGTGAATCAGAAGAATGCTTATATGAGTCACATATACAATGACTTTTGAAAAGAAAACCAGAGAAGGCCAAAAAAGTAAAAAAGGAGAGGCAAAGAGAAAGAGAACAGGGAAATAATAGAAGATATGTATATATTTTCTTAATATTGTTTACATCTACAATTAAAGAAAAAATAATATCTTTCAAAGCCCTAGATTTGTACATATATTCCTTAAGTCATTTTCTCTTTTCTTTGTTAAGGACTGTTCAAGTCTATATAATTTGTTTCAAAAGTGAGTTCTGTAATGCTTCAGGATATAAGAAAAGATTGGAACTCTGCTTTAAAAAGCCACATTTAAAGATTACTATCAAGGTGTTTTCATTTCAAACTAAAAGTGCCCTTTTATCTAAACAATAGCAGATTAGATATGCATGGAATAGACATACTTACCTCATGCTTTTCTTCCCATTTTGAAAGGGCTGAAATAAAACACCATTAAAAAATGTAATTGTTTTCTTTTAAGAAATCATTGCATAAGGAAAAATAAAAATGTAAGACCTTTGAAATAATATATAAAATGTTGTTAGGGATATTTCTTTTTTATTATAATTACCATTCTTTGAATTGTTTGTTATTCTCATTCATTGTTGTGGGCAGAGACTGTGGTGAGAAAAGACACTAACAGAACCTACTTAAAGGGTAATGGAAAAAAAAATTACCTATTATTACAAAGTAGTCTTACTCCTTGAAACATGTAACCCCCATTATACTAATGGAATAATGTTAACACGTTGAATATAGTAGGCTCCTTTTGCTGCAAATAGAATGTTTCATTTTCTGTCTTTAAAGTACTACTAATCAAGTAAAATGACCTTGCCAGGTCTGAAAATTAAGGTACAAAAAAGTTGGAAAGCTAGTTTTTCCATTAAATGCGTTATTGATAAGCTTGGTATTTTTCTTAGTGTCCTCAAAATCTTAAAATGATCTAGCCTCGTTATGTCTCAAATGGTGCTTCCAACATGAGCTGCACCTGAACCTTAGCCTTCCACAGTAAGTTAGGGTGAGAAAATGAAGGTCACCAAAATTTTTCTAATATGTTTTGTTATTGCATTATGCAACTAAATAACTTATTAAAGTAGCCAGTAAGTAATAAGCATAACTGATTCATATTTATCTTCATCAGCTTATATAGTATATATATACCCACACACTCTCTTTTCTGCGCAAAAGACGAACACATATACATACTCTGCTAAAACTATACATGAAACATGGAATTTGACGTAGTGGTCTTCTTCCTCCACTTTCTTGTAAAAGATTCTCACTTCTTAGATCTTGTAACTCTTAGACTGTAGTGGTTCCCTTCCTTTTTACCTCTCCTAGTAAATCAGTTGTCTCCTGTTTTAACCCTCCCACCCTTGTTGGAGAACACTGTGCTTTTCCTAGGGTAAGTTCTTTTCTCTCTGTCTATATCTGGAACTTCTCTCCTGATGTTACGTCTTGTATTTTCAGCTACTTTGTAGATATTTCACACTGATCCTGACAAGTTCTCTTGAGACCAGCTTTTATTTACAAATAGTCTCTCTATTAATAGCACTAATATATATTCTTTTCATCAGACTTCCTTAATTCCTTACTATCTCTCCATATTGAATCAGTCCACAATCACCACCAATTTTTTTCCGTATTGTTAATTTCCCCCGTTTCTATCCTTCAACTCTGTCCTTCTCTAGGCTCTCACTACTGTTTCTGAAAATTTATTCATCCTCAACAGAATTTGTTTATGGATCTATAGGAAACAGAAAGATGAAGAAATTTTGAACCTTGTTAACGCAGTTGATAATCTAGAAGGATGGACAAGATATGTCAAAGTGATAATAAAGAACAATATCGTTTATACCCTAAGTTAAGGAAGACCTACACTACGGAGTGGGTGACTGGGGAAGATTTCACTGAAAAGATAGTATTTGAAGTAGAATGTGGGTAAATTGAGGCCATAGCAATTCTAGGTGAAAGCAATTAAATAATCCAAGGTGGAAAAACAGGAAGGCCCAATCTGGATGGGGCATAACAAACGTGTATGACAGCAGTGAAACATCGGGATGGGAGCATAACTATGGACAGCTCTCTGTGATGGCCAAATACACTAGGATTTTATTCTGTGAGAGTCAAGAGCCATTAGATGTGATTGGTAAACGTTAATTTGGAGTTAGATGACTTATCTTCAAGGTTTGATTCTACTGTATTCTGCGTAAATAACCTGGACTAAGATATTTCACTATTCTATACAACTACTTTCTCCTTTCAAAGTGAAAATAACCATATTAATCTTGCTTATGTCACAGTGCTAACTAAATATTTGAAAGGAAGATATTTTAAAAATTACAAAATGCCATGGGTATATCTAACATGAAGTTTGTGATGCTCTTGAGTGTGGCCATTTAAACATAGGGACAGATACTTTGACAGATACTCCTTAAAACTGGTATAATCTTTGTCTTGGTAAGAAGTGAAAAACTATACTCCTTATTTTTTTCCTTTTCTTGTAATATGATCTGACTTAGTGAGCATTTCCCCTCAATTATGTTCTATACATATCTAGTCAATGAATGAATTTGAAGACTATGAGAATGAGGACTATAAGCAATTCTGTAGATAGCCATCTTCTATATGAACAAAAATATTTAAAATATTATTTAAGTAAACATTATGTTATATTCTACTAATATGGTGGGTATCTTCAAAATATGTAATGTATACATATGATTCTTTAAACATAAAATTCTATCAGTGAAAATCTTATTTTTCTTCTGTCCACAAAAATTCTCCTTCCTTCTGCCCTAATAGCTAGCTATTTCTAAAAATCTTTCTGTGTATTATTTCACTTTATTCATGAAATTTCCAGTGAAGATGAATATATTCAGTCCTATCTTCTTTTTTATTTGTATAAAAAACAGCACTCTATATATCATTCTGCTCTTTGCTATTGTCATTTATGATATATCATAGAGATATATGTCATATCATTATATATGTCATTATCAGTACATATAGATATATGTCATTATCAGTACATATGGAGATTTCTCATGATAATAGTTCCATGGCATTCTAGTTTTGATAATTTTCCATTGTTTATTTAAATAGTCACCTCTGGAGGGAAATTTGGGTTGTTACTAGCTTTTCGCTATTATAAACAATGCTTCATTGAATATCTTGTTCATTCATTTCACAAATATGCTGGTTTATTCATAGGTAATCTGTAAGTTCTTTTATAATACTGCTCTCTGTTATTAAATTACCCTTTCTGGAGTTGTACCATTTATCATTACCTCCAGCAATGTGGAACAGTGGTTGTTTTCCCTACAGCCACTACAACACTGTGTGCTGTTAACTTTGGATTTTTGCCCATCCCATAGATAAGAAATGAGAATACTGTTAGTTTTAATTAGCATTTCTTTTTTTTTTTTTTTTAATTAGGATCAACAACTTTATATCCATTTAAGGACCATTGGTAGTTCTCTACTATGACATTTCAATTCATTGTATTTGATAATTTTTTTTTGTTTGTTTAGTCGTAGTGTTTTATTTCTTGATTTCCAGCAATTTTATATATTAAAAGGATTATCCCCATTTTCTACAACAGATACTACCAAGCTTTTGTTCATTTGTTTTTTGTCTTTTGACTTTGTTGTTGTTCTTCTTCTTCTTTTTTGCCAGGCAGACTTTTAAATGTAATTAAAATTACCCATCTTTTCTTTTATGCAATCTGGATTTTTAAGTCTCAACTCCAAATTTATGAAGGCATTTTACCATGTTTTCTTCTAATCCTTAATAGTTTCAGATTTTACATTTAATTTTTATTCTGTTTTTAGTTTATTGCGTTAGAAATGTGGTTTATGGATGAAATTTTATTTTTCTCTAAATGACTCATTTCCAAATACCATTTACTTAAAAAAAGAAAACAAGAAAAGAAAGAAAAATCTACTGCATCTATTAGAATGCTGCCTTTCTCATACAGATTTCCCCCTTTGTGTCCACTGTTAGACTTTGCAAATCATTCCAGTGGTTTCTTTATCTTTTTATACATTAGTAGAGTAAACCTACATTTTTTAATAATTACCATATATATGTATATATGTAATTTTCTGTACCATTACAATACTGCACCATTTGTTTTTAATTAAAAGGGGGAATTATTTTCATTATTTCTATGAGAAATTTATCCCTAAGTGTTGCAACAGTTATAAAATCCTTCCCTCTCTGTTACTCTGATCCCCACTATCCCCAATCTCCCCACACATAGTTTCTATTTTGATTGAATTTCAGTTGCTTGCTCAGATTCAGACCTTTTATGGTCAAGACTTTGGCAAGGAGAATGACAAGCTTTGATATAATACTAGATGTGTTTTGCTGAGGCTGTCATCTGGCAATGGGACATTTAATGGTTGAATGACAGAGAATCAGAATACTACTTACAAGGCAGGCATAATTTTGCAGGCTGCCATCTATCTATGAGTTAAAGAAGTCAATAGAAATAGCTGAAGGAAAGACAAATGGAATTTCTTTGCAATAATTTGAAAATAAAAAAATGCTTTATTCCTTTAAAAACAAGTATTGAAAGAGCAACTGATTCATTTTCCCCCATTTTATGTTTTATCTGACTCTGAAAATTAGAAGACTGTGTTTTCATATCAATCACATCATTACTACCATTGATTAAGCAATATGCAATAATACTGTGATTTAAGTTCACATGAAGAATCTAGGCTTTTTTAATATGAAAAAAAGTAAAATTTTCCATTTTCTTACCAAGTAACACATGTTAGTGAAGTTACAATGTTCAATATGATGTCACAGATAAATTACAGAAATAGAAACTATTCAAGCATAAATCAGACATTTATCTAATTATAGCAGAAACAGGCATATAAAAAGTTACCTAAAAGTAAAGGCTGCTCAGAATAAGTGACAAATGGATGAAGAGAAATTAAAGTCTCTATTAACTCAAATAAGGGAGATGATTTTCCATGGGAAGAGGGGTAGCAATGCTTTTTGAAGGCATGGGCTTTGAAACTGACTTTGAAGGAAAATCATATTCAATAAATAAGGAAGAAGGAGAACTTGAGAAGCCTCAAGTGTTTGGGCCAGTGAGCTGAAAAATACCATAGTTCTTCTGGCTCAGTGTAAGAGTATTCTCATTGCTCTTGGTGATTAACAGTGTAGCCTTGTGAGTTATTTAAGCATTTTGATTAAAGGTTGAACCCTAACTATTTTTCATCTTCCTTTGAGAAATTGTGCATTATAGTGAGTGTTTTAGAACTTCCATTTCAGTATACAGTGAAGTTTGTCTTTATTACGCTAAATTCTGGCAGTATGAGGCATCACCTGCCTGTGATGAATCTGGGCCCATCCATCTTAGGTCCTATTTAAATGAAGCATATTTTCTACAATTGCTGTTCACGATGCTATATTTTCTTGAATGATGAGGAATGACTTGTGATCTAAATGCTTGAGATACCATATGTATATTCTCATAATTACACTCGAATAATGTCATTTTTTCTATTTATTTATTTATTTATTTAAATATAAGAAATTTATTTTCAAATTGGTTTCCATACAACACCCAGTGCTCATCCCAAAAGATGTCCTCTTCAATACCCATCACCTACCCTCTCCGCCCTCCCACCCCCCATCAACCCTCAGTTTGTTCTCAGTTTTTAACAGTCTCTTATGCTTTGGCTCTCTCCCACTATAACCTCTCTTTTTTTTTTCCTTCCCCTCCCCCATGGGTTTCTGTTAAGTTTCTCAGGATCCACATAAGAGTGAAAACATATGGTATCTGTCTTTCTCTGTATGGCTTATTTCACTTAGCATCACACTCTCCAGTTCCATCCATGTTGCTACAAAGGGCCATATTTCATTCTTTCTCATTGCCACGAATACTCCATTGTGTATATAAACCAGTTTCTTTATCCATTCATCAGTTGATGGACATTTAGGCTCTTTCCATAATTTGGCTATTGTTGAGAGTGCTGCTGTAAACATTGTGGTACAAGTGCCCCTATGCATCAGTACTCCTGTATCCTTTGGGTAAATTCCTAGCAGTGCTACTGCTTGTCATAGGGTAGGTCTATTTTTAATTTTTTGAGGAACCTCCACACTATTCTCCAGAGTGGCTGCACCAATTTGATACCCACCAACAGTGCAAGAAGGTTCCCGTTTCTCCACATCCTTGCCAGCATCTATAGTCTCCTGCTTTGTTCATTTTGGCCACACTGACTGGTGTGAGGTGACATCTGAGTGTGGTTTTGATTTGTATTTCCCTGATGAGGAGCATCTTTTCATGTTCCTGTTGGCCATCTGGATGTCTTCTTTAGAGAAGTGTCTATTCATGTTTTATGCCCATTTCTTCACTGGATTATTTGTTTTTCGGGTGTGGAGTTTGGTGAGCTCTTTATAGATTTTGGATACTAGCCCTTTGTCCGATATGTCATTTGCAGATATCTTTTCCCATTCTGTTGGTTGCCTTTTATTTTATTTTTTTTTTTATTTTTATTTTTTTTATTTTTTTTTTAAATTTTTTTTTTCAACGTTTATTTATTTTTGGGACAGAGAGAGACAGAGCATGAATGGGGGAGGGGCAGAGAGAGAGGGAGACACAGAATCAGAAACAGGCTCCAGGCTCTGAGCCATCAGCCCAGAGCCCGACGCGGGGCTCGAACTCACGGACTGCGAGATCGTGACCTGGCTGAAGTCGGACGCTTACCCGACTGCGCCACCCAGGCGCCCCTCTGTTGGTTGCCTTTTAGTTTTGTTGGTTGTTTCCTTTGCTGTGCAGAAGCTTTTTATCTTCATAAGATCCCAATAGTTCATTTTTGATTTTAATTCCCTTGCCTTTGGGGATGTGTCAAGTAAGAAATTGCTGCGGCTGATGTCAGAGAGGTCTTTTCGTGCTTTCTCCTCTAGGGATTTGAAGGTTTCCTGTCTCACATTCAGGTCCTTTATCCATTCTGAGTTTATTTTTGTGAATGGTGTGAGAAAGTGGTCTAGTTTCATTCTTCTGCATGTTGCTATCCAGTTCTCCCAGCACCATTTGTTAAAGAGACTGTCTTTTTTCCATTGGATATTCTTTCCTGCTTTGTCAAAGATGAGTTGGCCATGCAATTGCGGGTCTAGTTCTGGGGTTTCTATTCTATTCCATTGGTCTATTTGTCTGTTTTTGTGCCAATACTATGCTGTCTTGATGATTGCAGCTTTGTAGTAGAAGCTAAAGTCTGGGATTGTGATGCCTCCTGCTTTGGTCTTCTTCTTCAAAATTACTTTGGCTATTCGGGGCCTTTTGTGGTTCCATATGAATTAGGATTGCTTGTTCTAGTTTTGAGAAGAATGCTGGTGCAATTTTGATTGGGATTGCATTGAATGTGTAGATAGCTTTGGGTAGTATTGACATTTTGACAATATTTATTCTTCCAACCCATGAGCATGGAATGTTTTTCCATTTCTCTATATCTTCTTCAATTACCTTTCTCACCTTCTTCATAAGCTTTCTATAGTTTTCAGCATACAGATCTTTTACATCTTTGGTTAGGTTTATTCCTAGGTATTTTATGCTTCTTGGTGCAATTGTGAATGGGATCAGTTTCTTTATTTGTCTTTCTGTTGCTTCATTGTTAGTGTATAAGAATGCAACTGATTTCTGCACATTGATTTTGTATCCTGCAACTTTGCTGAATTCATGTATCAGTTCTAGCAGACTTTTGGTGGAGTCTATCGGATTTTCCATATATAATATTATATCATCTGCAAAAAGTGAAAGCTTGACTTCATCTTTGCCAATTTTGATGCCTTTGATTTCCTTTTGTTGTCTGATTGCTGATGCTGGAACTTCCAGCACTATGTTAAATAACAGCAGTGAGAGAGGACATCCCTGTCGTGTTCCTGATCTCAGGGGGAAAAGCTCTCAGTTTTTCCCCATTGAGGATGATGTTAGCTGTGGGCTTTTCATAAATGGCTTTTATGATCTTTAAGTATGTTCCTTCTATCCCGACTTTCTCAAGGGTTTCTATTAAGAAAGGGTGCTGAATTTTGTCAAAGGCCTTTTCTGCATCGATTGCCAGGATCATATGGTTCTTATCTTTTCTTTTATTAATGTGATGTATCACGTTGATTGATTTGTGAATGTTGAACCAGCCCTGCAGCCCAGTAATGAATCCCATTTGATCATGGTGAATACTTCTTTCTATATGCTGTTGAATTCGATTTGCTAGTATCTTATTGAGAATTTTTGCATCCATATTCATCAGGGATATTGGCCTGTGGTTCTCTTTTTTTACTGGGTCTCTGTCTGGTTTAGGAATCAAAGTAATACTGGCTTCATAGAATGAGTCTGGAAGTTTTCCTTCCCTTTTTATTTTTTGGAATAGCTTGAGAAGGATAGGTATTATCTCTGCTTTAAACGTCTGATAGAACTCTCCAGGGAAGCCATCTGGTCCTGGACTCATTTATTTGGGAGGTTTTTGATAACTGATTCAATTTCTTTGCTGGTTATGGGTCTGTTCAAGCTTTCTATTTCCTCCTGATTGAGTTTTGGAAGTGTGTGGGTGTTTAGGACTTTGTCTATTTCTTCCAGGTTGTCCAATTTGTTGGCATACAATTTGTGATAGTATTCCCTGATAATTGCTTGTATCTCTGAGGGAATGGTTGTAATAATTCCATTTTCATTCATGATTTTATCTATTTGGGTCATCTCCCGTTTCTTTTTGAGAAGCCTGGCTAGAGGTTTGTCAATTTTGTTTATTTTTTCAAAAAACCAACTCTTTGTTTCATTGATCTGCTCTACAGTTTTTTTAGATTCTATATTGTTTATTTCTGCTCTGATCTTTATTATTTCTCTTCTTGTGCTGGGTTTGGGGTGTCTTTGCTGCTCTGCTTCTATTTCCTTTCGGTGTGCTGTTAGATTTTGTATTTGGGATTTTTCTTTTTTCTTGCGATAGGCCTGGATTGCACTGTATTTTCCTCTCAGGACTGCCTGTGCTGCATCCCAAAAACATTTGGATTGCATTTCATTTTCATTTGTTTCCATATATATTTTTTTAATTTTTCTCTAATTGCCTGGTTGACCCACTCATTCTTTAGTAGGGTGTTGTTTAACCTCCATGCTTTTGGAGGTTTTCCAGACTTTTTCCTGTGGTTGATTTCAAGCTTCATAGCATTGTGGTCTGAAAGTATGCATGGTATAATTTCAATTCTTGTATACTTATGAAGGGCTGTTTTGTGACCCAGTATATGATCTATCTTGGAGAATGTTCCATGTGCACTCGAGAAGAAAGTATATTCTGTTGCTTTGGGATGCAGAGTTCTAAATCTATCTGTCAAGTCCATCTGATCCAATGTCTCATTCAGGGCCCTTGTTTCTTTATTGACCGTGTGTCTAGATGATCTATCCATTTCTGTAAGTGGGGTGTTAAAGTCCCCTGCAATTACCACATTCTTATCAATAAGGTTGCTTATGTTTATGAGTAATTGTTTTATATATTTGGGGGCTCCCGTATTCGGTGCATAGACATTTATAATTGTTAGCTCTTACTGATGGATAGACCCTGTAATGAGTATATAATGGCCTTCTTCATCTCTGTTACAGCCTTTAATTTAGACTCTAGTTTGTCTGATATAAGTATTGCTATTCCAGCTTTCTTTTGGCTTCCAGTAGCATGATAAATAGTTCTCCATCCCCTCACTCTCAATCTAAAGGTGTCCTCAGGTCTAAAATGAGTCTCTTGTAGACAGCAAATAGATGGATCTTGTTTTTTTATCCATTCTGATACCCCATGTCTTTTGGTTGGTGCATTTAGTCCATTTACATGCAGTGGTATTATAGGAAGATATGGGTTTAGAGTCACTGTGAAGTCTGTAGGTTTCATGCTTGTAGCAATGTCTCTGGTACTTTGTCTCACAGGATCCCCCTTAGGATATCTTGTAGGGCTGGTTTAGTGGTGACAAATTCCTTCAGTTTTTGTTTGTTTGGGAAGACCTTTATCTCTCCTTCTATTCTAAATGACAGACTTGCTGGATAAAGGATTCTCGGCTGCATATTTTTTCTGTTCATTACATTGAAGATTTCCTGCCATTCCTTTCTGGCCTGCCAAGCTTCAGTAGAGAGATCAGTCACTAGTCTTATCGGTCTCCCTTTATATGTTAGAGCACGTTTATCCATAGCTGCTTTCAGAATTTTCTCTTTATCCTTGTATTTGCCAGTTTCACTATGATATGTCCTGCAGAAGATCGATGCAAGTTATGTCTTAAGGGATTTCTGTGTGCCTCTTGGATTTCAATGCCTTTTTCCTTCCCCAGATCAGGGAAGTTCTCAGCTATTATTTCTTCAAGTACACCTTCAGCACCTTTCCCTCTCTCTTCCTCCTCTGGAATACCAATTATGCGTAGATTATTTCTCTTTAGTGCGTCACTTAGGTCTCTAATTTTCCCTCATACTCCTGGATTTTTTTAATCTTTCTTCTTCTCACCTTCTTCTTTTTCCATAATTTTATCTTCTAGTTCACCTATTCTCTCCTCTGCCTCTTCAAACTGAGCTGTGGTCATCTCCATTTTATTTTGCATCTCATTAATAGCACTTTTTAGCTCCTCCTGGCTGTTCCTTAGTCCCTTGATTTCTGTAGCAATAGATTCTCTGCTGTCCTTTATGCTGTTTTCCAGCCCAATGATTAATTTTATGACTATTACTCTAAATTCACTTTGTTTAAATCCTTTTTGATCAGTTTGTTAGCTGTCGTTATTTCCTGGAGGATTTTTCCCTGGAGGGGAATTCTTCCGTTTTGTCATTTTGGATAGTCCCTGGAGTTGTGCGGAACTGCAGGGCACTTCCCCTGTGCTGTGGTGTGTAACTGGAGTTGGTGGGCGGGGCCACAGTCAGACCTGATGTCTGCCCCCAGCCCACCCCTAGGGCCATAGTCAGACTGGTGTGTACTTTCTCTTCCCTTCTCTTAGGGGTGGGATTCACTGTGGGGTGGCGTGGCCTGTCTGGGCTACTTGCACAATGCCAGGCTTATGGTGCTGGGGATCTGACATATTAGCTGGTGTGGATAGGCAAGCTGCACAGGGGCGGGAGGGGCAGGCTCAGCTAGCTTTTCATTTGGTGATCCACTTTGGGAGGGGCCCTGAGCCACCGGGAGGGAGTCAGACCTGCCACCGCCATCGGAGGGATGGATCCGCAGAAGCAGAGAGTTGGGTGTTTGCGTGGTGCAAGCAAGTTCTCTGACAGGAATTGGTTCCCTTTGGGATTTTGGCTGGGGGATGGGCGAGGGAGATGGCGCTGGTGAGTGCCTTTGTTCCCCGCCATGCTGTTAGCTTATAACCTTCTAGATGTTAAGTCCCGCTTGTTGTCAGAACACACTCCATCTGGCCCCTCCGCTTTTGCAAGCCAGACTCAGGGGCTCCGCTTTGCCTGTGGGCTGCCCCTCCGCCTGCGCTCCCTCCAGCCAGTCCCCAGTCCGTGTAGCACGCACCGCCTATCCACCCTTCCTACCCTCTTCCATGGGCCTCTTGTCTACACTTGGCTCCAGAGAATCCATTCTGCTAGTCTTCTGGTGGTTTTCTGGGTTATTTAGGCAGGTGTGGGTGGAATCTAAGTGATCTGCAGGACGCGGTGAGCCCAGCGTCCTCCTATGCCGCCATCTTCCATTCAGCAGTCTGAATAATGTCATTTTTAAAGGCAGGTCTTGTCAAGAAAGTATTGTTATTGATGTATTTTTTTCACATAAGATTAAATAAATAATTTATTTTTTGAGAATTTAAATAAAGATAAACCATGTATATTTCTCTCAAAAAGTTTATTTAATAGGGGGATCTGGGTGGTTCAGTTGGTTAAGTGTCTGACTCTGAATTTTGGCTCAGGTCCTAATCTCACAGTTGGTGAGATCAAGCCCTACATTGGGCTCTGTGCTGACAGCACAAAGCCTGCTTGGTATTCTCTCTCTTCCTCTCGGTCTGCTCCTCCCCTGCTCTCTCTCTCTCTTTCTCTCAAAATACATAAACATTGCAAAAAGTTTGTTGAATAGCATATTCCACTGTTTCATAGCATGCAGTATCGCAACAGCAAAAATAGCAACAACAACACATAACAATAAAACGCTTATACAGTTCCTATTTGCAAGGTACTTTTCAAGTGCTTAGATGTAGAAATTTATATAATAATTATAACAACCTTATTTACTTCTACTTCACAAAAGAAAACTGAGGCACAGAGTTTTTAACTTGCCAAAGGCCAGGCAATGAGTAAATGGCAGCATTAGGGTTTGAACCCAGATTATTTCTCTCTAGAGGCTATTTATAACCACACAAAAATTTCAATGTGTTTTAGCTCTACAGCACATTTCTGTTTATCATACAGTCCTATGTTTATGAAATGATATTATAAATTCTGTTAATTTGAATTATAAGTTTCTTTTGATGACTAGACACTTTAAAATGCATTTTTTCTCCTTTCGGTTTTATAAGTGTTGGTTTATTGATTAGTAACATCTCGTGTTTGTTTTCAGTTGGTTTTAGAATTCATATTTTTGCCTTTTATTAAATTTGAGGAAAATTTAAAATTTGTCCATGTTTTAACCATATATTCTTTAGTTTGTAGCTTTACAATTCCAAAGGAATGAAACAATAATAAATCTTGGGTAAACAGTACAGGAGAAAATAGATTTTGCAACTGTTTATTTTAGGTAATTACTTAATCAATAATAATCAAACAAAGAAGCTACTTAGAGAAATAATCTTTTTTAGATATTTTAATGATTTTGCACACAGGAGATAATATATATGCAATACTTCTCCTTGAGATCCAGTTAATAGAAGATTTTATAAAATCTTTAAATTGTTACAGTAATTTTTCTTCATTTTGCAAAATATCACTGATATCTTCTTCATTGAACATTTATTGCCATTGTGGTCTTTGGTACTGTATGAGTAATTTTCAACTTACTCCTTTAAAAAACAAAACTGATAATATTCCCAGGAAAGATGGCTAAAGGAGAACATCTCCAATTCTGGCTAATTTCAAAGGGAAGAATGATTAAGGGTCTGATCAAAAATCCTTATTTTGGTAAAGTTAATTAGGAAGGAGGAGGTAATTTAAACTTGACTCTACATAGTATAGTGTGATTTATTTTGAGGGAGAGCAAAGGGCATTTCAGAGTAGATGACTATTGGAAAATATCTTTCTCATTTTAGGATATATTGTTCTATCCTATCCTGGGAAATGCTGAACCCAACAGGGATATTAGCCAATAAAAAACCTAGTCTTCAACTGAATCTGGAGAGGAGAATGAGACAGGAGATCCTATCTAAAGGAACCATATCACTCAGCATCTGGTCCCTTCCCAATATTTACCTTGCTCTTATGATGAAAACTTTGAGTGGGTTAATTAGAATTTAAGTTACTCAGGTTGGGGAAAAGAACTAAAGAAGGAAGGGGAAGGATCCAGGCAGCAAAACCACTTTCTGTTGGAATCTTTCTAAAAAGATGAGTAGAGAATTACACAGAAAAGTTTGTAAAAAGCATTGCTTTTCAGGGTGCTGCAGAGCCAATGAAAGAAACCCAAGGGGGAATAAGAATGTGCAGAGGAGAGTCTAGAAGTTTAGAGGAGAAATGTGCGAAGGGCTTCATTTACTAAGCGAGTGTCTTTGGATTAAGAAAAGTTTTAAGAACAGCTTTAATTTTTCCCCAGTTACACATTAATTAAAAATTTCCCCCTGTCTTCAGTAAATCAATTCCTACATAACTTCTTCAGAGTATTGCCCTCATGGAGAGTGGAAAAAGATGGTTTAAATAAAAAAAACAGTCCATTCCATCTCTATTTTTATATTCCTAAATGAGGTCAGGAAGCTAGAATTATTTAACTGAATGGGTTATTTTCTGTCATCCAGGCATGAAGTAATGATCCATTTACAGACTATAGGATATAGTTTATAGCACGGTAAACTTTTGGTGAAAAGCATATAAACTTGAGGGCCACTTTCTGAGTATGGAAGAAGGAAGTTCCCAGCAGAGAGAGGTGCTGAATCCATATAATGGGAGTTGATGTTATTATCTCCCAACAAAGAAGGTAGCCATCAAAAACTAGGGAGTTTTTGGATTGCATACATAATTGCTCCTGGAGTATTTTTCCTTTTGAGGCTATGCCTGATACTTGAGGCGTGTGATGGGAAAGAAAATTCATGTAGCAAGCTTTTTCTTCTTGCTCAACATGGAGACTACTAAGGCCCAATACATGCACCAAACATTTATCCCTGGACAGTGTTTGTTTGGAAACTATCCAGAATGGTAAGCCACTAGAATGCATATGGAGAGATTGTCATTAGATGGTTGTGATCTTGACTATATTCTTAAGGGTGATTAATTCTCTTTGTTGGTGACCAACAGTCACCAATCCTTTATATTCACTCCTACTTTGGGTAAAATACTTTTCAAAATTTGTATTCCGTGTCAAAAATCTACTCCCATTGTGAAATAGTTTTTGATAGTCGATTATTATATGACATCTTCTATAACTGCTACTCTGATTAGGTTCTTCAGTGAGAGTTTCATCAATACTTAATAAAGATATTAGAACTATAATGGCCATACTAAAGGGGCAGTATATCCCATGTGGAATTTCTAGTTCATTGGGCCAAGAATTATTACTGCACTAAATTTACTCTTCAGGTTTAGATCTTTGGACAAAAGCTTCAATCAATTATTGATCTCTACTTTGGCATAGGAGATGAGAGTAGAAAATAGACTATGTTTCCCCAAAGCAGATAAACTAAAAGATAAACTTTCAGAAGCTTATCACTTGATTATTGCAGTTTACAATATGTTTAGACAAAAATATCTGTATCTAACTTAACCACCATTTTAGAAGCTTTAAGCTTCTGTTACAGAATTTAGGCATTACTGATTTATGTGTAAATGTTATACATGTGTCCGGAAATAAAGATAAAAGGTCTTTATAGAATTCCACAGATTTCCCCAAATTAGGAAGTGGAGGGCTGGGGGTGAGGGCAAGCCATAGCCATCAAAGAGATGGAGTTCAGCATTGAGAGTCTTTGTCTCTTGACTATTCAGATACATTCATATATGTCTTTACCAAGTGGTAAACCAAAAACAAACAAACAAACAAAAACCAGACTCTAAATTATAGAGAAGAAACTGATTGTTACCAGAGGGGAGGTGGGTGAGGGGAGGACTAAATAGTTGATGGGGATTAAGGGGTGCACTTGTTGTGACGAACAACAGGTGATGTGTAGAAGTATTAAATCTCTATATTGCACACCTGAAACTAATATTATACTGTATGTTAACTAACTGGAATTTAAAAGAAAACCTTTTAAAAATAGCATAAAAAAGTAATCTTCCAACTGATGATAGTGACTGAAGGATAGGGAAAAAACAAACAAACAAACAAACAAACCCTGGTAGATTGTAAAGAATCAAAATTGGGAAGCACAGGTTCATAAAGTATTTTTTATTTGCTTTTTAATTTCTTTAAGTTCATTTTGAGAGAGAGAACACGAGTGGGGTAGGGATAAAGAGAGGGAGAAAGAATTCCAAGCAGGATCTGTGCTGCCAGCTCAGAGTCCCCCCACATGAGTCCCCCACTCACACACTGTGAGATCACTACCTGAACCAAGGATGCTTAACCAACTAAGCCACCCTGGAACCCCAGCTATCTACTTTTTAATTAGATTATGCATTCTGGGATGTTGTTTTATAAGTTGTTTATACATTTTGGGTACTAACCCTTTATCAGCTGTGTCATTTGCAAGTATATTCTCCTATTCCATACGTTGCCTTTTAGTTTTGTGATTGTTTCCTTCATGGTGCAGAAGTTTTTACTTTCATGAAGTCACAACAGTTTATGTTTGCTTTTGTTTTCCTTTCCTCAGGAGACATATCTAGTAAGACATAGCTACAGCTGATGTCAAAGACGTTACTGCTGGTGTTCTCATCTAGGATTTTTACAGTTTCAGGTCTCACGTTTAGGTCTTCAATCTATTTTGAATTTAATTTTGTGTATGGTGTAAGGAAGTGGTCCAGTTTCATTCTTTTGCATGTTGCTGTCCAGTTTTCCCAACACCATTTGTTAAAGAAACATTCTTTTTCTCATTTGATATTCTTTCCTGCTTTGTTGAAGATTAATTGACCATATAGTTCTGAGTTCATTTCTGGATTTTCTACTCTGTGCTATTCATTTACCTGTTTATTTTGTGCTAGTACCTTACTGTTTTGATCACTACAGCTTTGTAATATAACTTGAAGTCTGGAATTGTGATGCCTCCAGATTTGCTTTTCTTTTCAAGATTGCTTTGGCTTTTTGGGGTCATTTGTGGTGCCATACAAATTTAAAGATTGTTTGTTCTAGCTCTGTGAAAAATGCTAGTGGTATTTTGATGGGGATTGCATTATATGTGTAGATTGCTTTGGATTTTGTAGACATTTTAATAATATTGGTTCTTCCAATCCATGACCATGGAATGTTTTTCCATTTCTTTGTGTATTCTTCAATTTCTTACATCAGTGTTTTAGAGTTTCAGAGTATAGGTCTTTCACCTCTTTGGTTAGGTATCTTGTTATTTTTGGTGCAAATGTAAATGGGATTTATTTCTTAATTTCTCTCTCTGCTGATTCATTATAAGTGTATAGAAATGCAATGGATTTCTGATTTTTTATCCTGTGACTTTACTGAATTTCTGTATCAGTTCTAGTAGTATTTTGGTGGAGTCTTTAAGGTTTTCTATATATTGTATAATGTCATTTGCAAATAATGAAAGTTTTACTTCTTCCATGCCAATTTATATGTTTTGTATTTCTTTTTGTTGTCTAACTGCTATGGCTAGGACTTCCAGTACTTTGATAAATAAAAGTGGTGAGAATGAACATCTTTGTCTTACTCCTTACCTTAGAGGAAAGGCTCTCAATTTTTCCCCATGAGGATGATATTAGTTGTGGGTTTTTCATATACAGTCTTTATCATGTTGAGGTATGTTCCCACTAAACCTACTTTGTTGAAGTAGGTGAATGGATGATGTACTTTGTAAAATGGTTTTTCTAGAGTGATGATTTATGATAAATCTGGTAGACTTGCTGTAATCTCTCATTCTTTTGTACATAAATCCCTTTGTGACCAGATAATATGCATTTTTTGAACTTGTCTGTGGAATATTGTTTCTACAGTTTAGTATATTGTGAAACTAAGTAAATATAAGAAGATCAAATATGCTAAAAATATGAGGGCTTTTGTTATTGTGCATTACAATAATGCCAACAATGGCACTTAAATTTTATATCTTCCCAATGGACATCTGTTTACATAACATTGGTAATATTTTCAGGCCCTTGTTATCAGTAGTAAAGCCACAATCCTTTTTTTCTGACAAGAAAGGAAGTAAATGAAAGTACATAATAGCCTGGATAGCAGGTGTGGAAAAGCTTTTATTATTTTTTTTTTATAGAAGAAATGTTAATGTGAAATTGTTATTTTTCTAACTGTCCTGAAACAATTATTATGCTAATTAGTATTTCAACTTCCATAAAAATTAGACAGGAATTTATGAAGAGTAAAAATTCATTCCATTTTAAATCAGCTACTTTGATACACTACTCCACAGAAATATTATGATTTTCAGATGTGCCACTTTTTATTGAAAAGTTGCAGAAGCAGAATCCCCTGGTAACATATCAACTGTGCACCTGAAGACTTTTCAAATAATGTACAGAACATACATAAAACTGTTAAGCAAATAATGGATTTTGTGCGAGGCATGTTCCCAGGTGGTATTTTGCAAATATAGCTTGTCTTGTACTGTTATATCAGGTGAACCCAAGAACAGAGGGCAAAATTGCTATCAAGAGTAAATGATTGGAATCCAATTTTTCTGTTAACTGAACTGAACCCATATGCACATTCTAATATTCCTCAGGTTTGATAGGCATATTCTATTAGCAATTTTCTACTCACCACATACTGTAATTGGGTAGTTAATTATTTGCATGAAATAAATCATCAGTTGAAACGTACTGTATTAAAAACACAAAAATAAGCCCTTTTTTTACACACACCAGCGCTTTGAAAAACTGGCTTGCCAAACTCAAGATGGCAAAATTAATAAAACGAGTAGCTAAGCATCTTATTTGCAATTGTACTCTTGGAAGTATTTTTAAAGCATAGTTGAGAAAAAAGCATATTTATTGACTTTCCAATAAGGAAATGTTTACTTTCTTTTATCTCGTAATTATAGAACCAAATTGCCTGGTCACATTTGAAACAAAGAAAATTTGAGTCAATTTGTTATAGATAACTAATAAATTATATGGTTGCTGTTTTTTCACAGAGCATTTTTTTTAAAAATCATTAAAGTAATTGGAAAATATGTAGGCACTTAATCAATATGTAACAATTTGCAGAAAACTCTTAGTATGAAGTGTTGAAGGCTCAGGGGTGATTTGATAGTTGTCTATGAAAAGCTTATCTCCAATAAATAAAAAAAACTAGGCAGGAGGGTGAGCTCCTTGAGAGACTGATTTATAGAGTAGAAAGATTTTTTTCCATTGTATACTTTCAGGGTATGAATTCTTAAAGATTAAGAGAACTATTCTGCTGTAGATCCAGAAGCACTTCCTTTCTGAGGTTGTTAAAAATAGGAAAATTGTTTTCAAAGGTTACAATGTAGTCTTCATAGAAATTGGGCGAAGATACCTGATATTTTAAGTTCCTGTTATGGATAAGATTTAAATACATGATGTACATTTTAGGATAGAAATGCAGTAAGTCCTCATTTCTTTGTTCAAAAGATTTTCCCCAGGAAAAGAAATGGGGAGGGATACAGTCCAAATGCTCTCTGGTGGTAAATGAACTATTTTGTATGTCCTGATTTCTGTCTTTTAGGAATCATATCTCACACACAAGTCCCTGCTCAGTTTATGGAGGGAGGCCAATCCCTGGGAAGGCAAAGAAAATGTGGTATATTCCCCTCTCCTTCATACTTGCCCAACTGGGGGCACTTCCTCAGGCTCACATGTAGCCCCTGAATTGACAGGTGTATTCATTCTATTCAGCAATTCTAGTCATTCTAACGGAAGGTGATTTTTTCCTCTCTCTTACTAACTTTCCCTTTTCTGTTTCTACCTTTCTCATTTTTTTCTGTCTCTGAGACTCTACATAACTTGTTTGTTTCCAGTAGGCAAGGTGACAATGGGTGATTAGTTCCACATGATTTGATATGAATGCTTTCTCAGTACTAACCTGTTTTAGTCCCAGGGAATCCACGCATTTCCTTCTTCCCAAGAGACTTAGTTTCCTACATATCACACTGGTGCATCCCCCTTCACTCTACCAAGATTTGGATTTGGTTTCTGTGTCTTCTTCAATTAGCTTTGCCTGTCCACAAAGCAAAGAATCATTTTCTTATCCTTATTTTATATTCTCATTTATGTCTGAGGAGTCTTCACACACTTGCTTTTATTAAAGGAGCAATTATATTATCTTTAAGATGAAGCACTAAGGTATTTATTAGTTTTAGTTCAATTTCCATAAATTAATGATAAGGTATTTTGTGCAGAATTAAAAGTTATTCCAGGAAATAGGGTCTTATATTATAGACAAAGCCATTACTGCCTACATCACCTTATTTTTAGTCAAGTGTTTTTGTTTAAGAGTGTGTTGAGTACGGAACAAAGGGGATAGAAATCTATTTAAAGGACTCTCTTTTAAAGTCAGATTTCATTAGAAAAAGAGGCACTCTCTTTTAAGTCTATAGAATTCCTAGTGATCTTCGCTTATACCATCAAACATTGCAAAGTGTTATTTAATTTTTTCATAACTTTTGAAAACTATGCATTGTGAAGTTTATATTATATGATTATCAATGTTTAGTTTTTTCTACAGGGTAGATTAGATTATTTAAATGTTAATGAATGAACTATGATACGAGACTAATTAAAAATTGAATGAGATATAATTTCTTATTTTTTATAATCTTGATTATTTTTTGCTTTGTATTCGGATCCCTTATCTACTTCTCTTTTTTTTTATAATGTAAGTGTTAAAATGAGCCTGGTGATTACTATATTAAAATACATGAACTATAAATTATTCTCCTTTTGTATTAGAAAACCATGGCTAGGCTGCAGTAGCATCTTGAGGTGCCTACGTATTTTCTTGTAGGAAATTTGTTTGGACCTTAAGGATAGGATCTGCCTGCCTCTACCCAAGGAATCAAAGACACATTTTTAGAGACTACTACTGTCCAATAGAATTCCCTGCAATGTTGGATATATTCTATTTCTACGCTGGCCAGTACCATAGCCACCTAGGTATACGAGGCTAATGAGCACTTGAAATGTAGCTAGTGAACCTGAGGAACTGTTTTGAATTTTATTTCATTTTAATTAATACCAATTTAAGTTTAGATAGCTACATAATGGATATCGTATTGAAAAATGCAGTCTAGAACTTCCTATGTCGCTTAGTAGCCCTGAACTTAATTTCTCTCATTTGTAGAATAAAAATAATCACCCCTGACTGTCTAACAGAATTTTTATAAAATCAAATGAAAGAAGCAAAAGGATTCAAAGAGTGGTGAAAGGCCCCGGGTGGACTCTGACACTGCACTGCTTACACATGGATTCTGATTCTACTATATGCCTTATGCAAGATATTACCCCTGTCTTTCAGTTTTATCTTGTGTAAAATGGGAATAATACTATCTAACCCATTGATTGTTGAGGTGATTAACCAAAACAATACATGAAAGGCTTTAGAAGAGTGCTAGCAAGTAGTTAACTTCCTAGATAAATGGCAGTATTGTTCTTATTATTAACTATACAAACACATAAAGAATATGCTCTAATGTTTAGAAGAAACTCAAATTCCTCTCCATTCATTCCCCCTGCCCCCCAAAAGAAAACTTTACAGGATTCAAGGAAAAATTTAGTCCTTTAGGACACATGGTGAATGAAACTTTGATTCAGTTGCAAAAAAGAGAAACATCTCCTTTAAAATTACCTTCTTTTTTGTTCTACTATGTGATGGTTGTGTATGTTGAATCTGGATGAAATCACTTGAGGTAAAATTTTGAAGAAAGGAAACCTGCTATGGCTTAAAAGAAAGAGGGTGACAAAAGGGATATTGAATATTGTCGGTATCGTAATACTGTTCATAAGGGAAGAAACCAGAAAAAAAGAATTTGAAGCTGACTCTCTATTTTAGAATCTCTATTATATGAATCTGTTTTCCTTCAGAATCATGGACAATAGCAGCTAAAGGAGGTGGAGCATCTATACCATTTTGATTTTTTTTTTTTACAGTTTTTATTTAAATTCCAGTGATTCAACACTGACATACAACACCCTGTGCTCATCACAACAAGCATACTCCTTAATCCTCATCACCTATTTTACCCATTCCTCACCCACCTTCCCTGTGGGAACCATCAGTTTGTTCTCTATAGTTAAAGAGTCTGCTTCTTGAAAACCATTTTGGTGTTGCTGCCTGGAAAAAGCTGCTCCAATAATGGATCTTTTTCTGGAACATGCTCTATATGTCCTCTTTTTGATACATATTTTTAGGTTAGCAAGCAAATTCTCCTAAGTGTAAGTCCTCCAGAAAGAAGAAAAAAATGCTTATTTATAATTTGGTGTATAATATTCTGATAGCTGACTTAGAATAAAACTGATGGTGGCCAGACCTCTGATGGAGCCAGAGGAGTGTCTAACATGGAGGGATAGTGTGGAAGGCAGATAGGACAGTACTGAAGAAAAACATTTTTTGCCTAAGGCTGCTATTATATTTAATTTTTTTCCATGATCATCTGGACCATCTACATTCTGGATAATTTGTTTATTATACACTGAAAGTCATTTTTGGTATGTAATAAATTTTTTCAATTACTATCAATTTAGATGGAGCATGATGTAGTAGACTTTCACGAGAAAGACTTGGACTCACACCTAAGGTTTACATGAGTCAGAAAAATAACCACTTTAAAAAATACCACTATATCTGATTTTAACTGATATTTCCATGTTGAATTCCTAATTGAAAATGGTTTTTGTAAAATAGATGTGTGCTGGGTCCTATTAAAACGAAATATGCTTTTATTTGAAAATACAGACTTCAGCGTTTAGAACATATTTTTGCATTTTAAAATCTGATATTTCAAACATCTTTAAGTTTAAAAAATTAGTTGTTTCTTTTTTTTTAGTTGGAAGACACTGATTTTCTCTGTTTGAGGTGAAGATCTAAAAAAAAAGGTAATATATTGTCACTTTTAAAGTATAAGTCTAATATGTAAGTGACGAATTACTAAATTCTACTCCTGAAACGAATATTACGCTGTATGTTAACTAACTATAATTTAATAAAGATTAAAAAACAAATGGATAAGAACATGCCTGAGGCCAGGGCTCAAGAGAGTCAGCCAAAGTCTAACAGAAATCTGAGTCTAAGATACTCAAACTGCCACGAATCCTGTGCATTAAGGAGGTCATACTGATTGGCCAATACTGAAAACTCAGGGATACCAGGACAGTAGTGCTGAGCCTTTGGGGGTTCTTGATAGGTGGGGAAGTATCTGAGAATGAATTAGGGAATGAGTTCAATTAATACTAAACTTTCTTAAATCCAGTGTAGAAAAAAAAAAGTATAAGTCTAAGAAAAGCTAGTGTTATTTTTCTTTGAATTGTTGAGCCAAATGGAAAAACATCATTTAGTTATTAACGGTACATAGGAGGCTAGAGAAAATTCATCATAGAGGTAGGTTTATCAAGCTAAAGAACATAAAGTATAGAGAAAGCACTAAATGTTGACACATATCTCTCTCTTCTTCATTCAATAAATAAATTTTTACTATTTATTTATTTGTTTGTTTTTTGAAGTTCCTAGAACCTTATTCATTCACAAAATATTTGCTGGATTAGCGCATTAATTAACAAAAGGAATGAGGTATGGGTTTAGGCTACATAATCATGCTTAATGCTCAGGTACAAGTTTTAAATGAACAAAGCCACAGGTTCAAATCTATGTTTTATAAAGATACACATAGTGGCACTAGAAAGGGTGGATTATACTTTACTTTTTAAAATGCTAATTTGTGCAGGTACTGTGCTAGTTCCTATTTCCAGCAAAAAGATAAAAAAAATCAAAATATAAAATAAACCTAAAAATAACAAATGCAATAACTATAAAATAAACTGTATAATAAATAAAAATCTTATAAATGCCTAACAAATATACTTGAGACAATTATGAAAGTAGAAACAAGGAATGTTTTATTTGGTTTGGGTTAGTAAATTTGTCATCTATAGGTGACATTTAAGTTGATCCTTGAAAAGTGATAGAATTTTGAAAGGCAGTGAGAATGGAGAGCCATGCTAAGTGGAGGACAAATGTGATGAGAAGCAAAGGTAGGTAAGGTGAGACAGGCTTACGAAAGCATGAAAAGCAAACAATAGTGGGTGAATTTATCCCTTAGATTAGTGGTTTGCAAACTGTGCACTAAAGAACCCTTCCATGGAGCCATTTCAATAGCTATGTAAGCTCTTACCAAATCAGAACTACACATATATTTTGCATGGTGTATTTTTATGTAAAATTTCATTTAAGCAAAAGATTTTAAAGCTAAAAACTCTTCAGAAACTATTGCAAAGTGACAGATGATTATACATTTTTCAACAGAATGACAAGATAATTGGTTTATTTAAAAAATAATTTGGCACATATACTTTTACACTCCCCCCATATATGTTTATATATTAGAGCTTATAAAATGTACCCACCTTAGGTTTGGCCCACAGAGGCTATAAATTTCTTTGGGGGTATTTGCTAGTCCTCTAGGTGGATGCTTGTATTCAAGATTGTGCTTTGATGTGAAAGTGACATCACTCAGCAAAGAAGCTGCTAAAATCCACTTGTTGCTGCATATAAGTGATTCAGAGCATATATACCAAAGGAAAATTTTCAGTGTCCTGTGTTTTATCTGCACGATGCCAAGACCCCAAATAGTGGCAGATGTTTGTAAATTTTCCAGTTTTCATTTGAATGCCTTGGTGTCATACAGACACTACCTCAAAAGACACGTCTTTAAGGACAGATTTATAGTGTGCTTCATAAAGGAAAAGACAAAAGAGACCACTTATTTTGAACATTTGTAAATGCACATGTATTCCTACTTAATTATTTGGGTTCTGAACCTCATAATGAACATCTGGTGCTGGACATCTATAATGTCTAAAGCTGATAAACTGGTACAGTGGGATAACTTCATGCCACTCCATGTATCCCCTCTATAGAGACGGTACATTTCTATGGAATTCAATAAAGCATTTGTGTTTGTACATGGACAGAATTAATCCTGACTGCAAATGCTAATACAACAAGGTGTTTGGCTTTGTAGTCTGTCAAAAGCACTCAGTACTGTTAGTCATGATTGTTAATTTTATCATAAAATATCTGCCTACACACATCAGTGTTCTTAAGATTCTGAAGCCTTATTATTATAGGAAATAAAGGATTTGAAATTTTTTTTATCAGTTTCTAGATAGAGTGATTATAAGTTTTTGCAACTCTTTAAGTAATTGCTCTAATTCTGGCAGAAATTTTGAAATGCTTCAGAATGCAACAAAGCCTTTTTTTTTTCTAATGAGACATCATAAGCACAACTTTATTTCATGCCTGAAAGCCGTAAGAATCATGTGAATTCCTGAAACTCATTTTCCTATGACTCACTCTGCGACTACAACTTGGAGACTGCAAATACTATTACCCAATTAATTCTGAGTTACTAAGTACAGCAGTAAGATGTAAATGACAAAATATTGAAGTGAGAACTACTTAATTTTTTAAATGATACAGAGAAGCACAAGTAAAATAAATGTGCATATGTTTCAGGCATTCAATATTCTTTTATTCATTGAACAAATATTTATTAAGTGCATGCTGTGCCAACACTGTGAAGCCCTGGGTATTATACAGATTTGAATAAAAGCCAGACTAAATGTAAGGGGTTCACGGGTGAATAGCATAGAAAAACACCTGCCTGGTGTTTTTCACACCAGGCACAAATGCTGGAGAAACTCTCTTAAAGGAATGCCACCTAATATTTAAAGTGTGCCACATTCACTGACGCTCTCCATTCCTCTCATAATACATAATTCATTGATGTCCATGGGACCTGAAAGTCAGCGTAATTTGGGATGCTTTTCTGCTTTCACTACCATTAGTGTTACATGCCTACCAAGAGAACTGGCTACTCTTCCCAATCATGTTTATGCAAACTGAACTTACTGTCAATTTAATTGTTAAAAAATACACATAGCTTATATAATAAAGTGACACAGATTAAATATATTAATAATAAAACATATGCCCATGTACCCATAATTAGCTTAATAAATAGGCCAATACTAATAATTTGCAACCCTGTCCCTTTTTATAATTTCATAACTAAATTAATATTACACAAGTAGAAAATAGAGAATAAAAGAAAAATTGTCACATGAGCACTGTGAGAATGTTTTGAAAATAATGGGTAAGTCACTAAAACTCACTGTAGGTTTTAGATTTTATTGATTTTGGTATGAGCGAAAAGCCTGCAAAAGTTGAGGAAAAAAATCATAAAAATCAGGAAATACATATATCTTCAGGATTTTTTACCTTTATTTAAAAAAATTTTTTAAATGTTTATTTATTTTTGAGACAGAAAGAGACAGAGTGCAAGCTGGGGAGGGTCAGAGAGAGAGGGAGACACAGAATCTGAAGCAGGCTCCAAGCTCTGAGCTGTCAGCAGAGAGCCTGACTCAGGGCTCAAACTCACAAATGGTGAGATCATGACCTGAGCTGAAGTCGGACCCCAACCAACTGAGCTACCCAGGTGCCCCTTTTACTTTTAATTTCTTCTCATTCTACTTGAGCAAGATTAAAATTTGAATTGTCTAAGAAAGATGATGTAAATTTTAATCAGCAGCTTCATAGACTGAGAAGTTTCACCTAATATCATAATATTGGCACACAAAAGTACATTAATATGTCATAAGTTAAAACAAAATCCTTCTTATATGAATGTACTTCTTTTCAATTACTTGATTTCAAAGCCATTTTTTTTGTTTACCTGAAAACTACCCCATTTAAGGATGACATATTAAAGAGTTTCAACTTTAATTACAATATAATGAGAAGTTTGGAAGAAGGTATCTATAAGGACACCTTCCTTACTCAAGTGTTCATTAATGCCACCCTCTCAGTCAGGTCTAATCAAGTGATCCTATCTAAACCAGTCTTCTTCAGTCCTGTTTATTCTTTAATTACGCTTTATTTTCCTTTATGGTACTATTACTACCAGTCACTACATTTTATTTACATATAAACTCAATCTTCTTCACAAAAATAGGTGTTTCACAAGGGCAGGGGCTTTGTCTTGTTTACCACTTTATCTTCAATGCTTAGGATGGAAGAGACACAGAGTTGCTGTTCAACAAATATGTGCTGAAGGTTCATTTCAAGACTCAGGGGTGGCTTGACTCTGAGCTCATGCTAGGGGAATTAATATGGATCTGGAATACTAGTGCTGAGGCTTCAGGGACAATGGCGATGCTCTAGGAAAAGGGATGAGAAAGAACAATCCTGTCAGAGCAAGCAGCTCGTGCAAAAGGTTGCATCTGTGAAACCATGTGGTAAATGTTTAAGGATTTCACAATGATGGATGGATGGATTCTTATGAGATACTACTACAAAACAGGTTGGGGAAGAAATGTTTGGGCCAACTCATAAAGGACTAAAGGTTTTGCATTTCACCTTGTAAGTGATGGCGTCAGTGTTGTATTTCAAGCCTGAAAATGACATATTCATTTTGAAATTGCACTCAATTTAAAAGGTGGCATGGGCATTAATATGAAGAAACAAATCATGAATATACTAGAGTCAGGATGTCAACCAGGTCAACATCCAGACAATAAATTAAGGATTTGCTGAATTTGTATGCAAGCAAGTAGATTTTGATGGCTAACACCAATCATGTACAAGAATACCTGGGACGGTTGAATTGAGTTTCAGGAAATGTGGGTAATTTAAAAAATTTGGCAAACATTTCACCTAAAATGAGAATCTGCATTTGGAGGAGAGATTGTCTTTTATCCCTAAATGTGTTCCATTTTGAGGAGGTGAAAGAAATGCAGGAATAGTGGAGGACCTGCAGGGAAGTGAGAACATTCTGATATATTATTATGCTGGTACTCAGTCTCTTCTACTAGCTTTGCTGATTCACATGGAACTATAGGAGCCACTCAAAGAGATGGAAAAACTTAAAAGCAGACGATATTTGGGTTACTTGACAATAATATTGGCCAAACAAGATTGGTCTTACTTATTAGATGAATGATGCAGACAGCTGTTTCTTTATGGCAGACAGCTAAACATATATTGTC
>NW_024412377.1:90599644-90628642 GCF_014898765.1 Herpailurus yagouaroundi
ATGCAGACAGCTGTTTCTTTATGGCAGACAGCTAAACATATATTGTCATATTAGCATTATCAATATGAATCTGCATATTTTTTTTTAAATTATCACTTATTGTCAAATCAGCTAACATACAGTGTATACAGCGTGCTCTTGTTTTTTGGGGTAGATTCTCGTATTTCATCACTTATGTACAACACCCAGTGCTCATCCCAACAAGTGCCCTCCTCGATTTTTATATTATTTAGTGCTTATATTAATATATATCTCGATATCTCCTCTGTGCATCTATTATAATTACAGAAAAAGGAAGAATCAGAAATTGAAATAAAATTTTTCTTTCAATCAGTTATTCCATAATTTGTTTCCTCTTAGAATCACAGAGAAGTGAGATCAGCTAAGCCAAATCAACTGATGGGTATAGAAAAAAACAAAGCACTAAAAAATAATCTTGAATAAGTTATTATTCTAATCTTGTGTTTAACTACCACGTAGCTAAGAAGGACTTTTTAGGAATACAGAGAAATTGCTGAATAATAACTCTTTAATTTAGAGATAATTCATATTTGAACATTTCAGTTTTAACAACTTAAAGTTAGAAACAAATATACTTTTACATTTTAGAGAAAGGGATTTTAAAATATTAAGCTTTTGGGGTATGTATTAAGTATCACTTAAAATATTTCTACAGCAGATAAGATACATTCAAAAGATTTTACTTATAATGAAGAAATATACCAAAAGTTTGGCTGCAATATAATTTTTTAAATTAGAGATTTTAAAATGTATTCTAACTTCAGCATTTTATTAATCTATTTTCAAAACTTTTTCTTGTTATAGCAAATCAAACTGCATCCTAGATGAATGTAGGAAATACTATCTTCTCAAACAGAGAAAAAAGGGATGAAAAATAATTTAGTTAAGCAGGCTCCACTATCTCTACTTCTGATTGCAGCAGAACATTGTTATGATATGAAAATAGAAGGTGATTTATCTTCTTCCCAGCAAAATACTTAAAAGTTCACAATGTATGTGAAAAACAGTTTTGCTATTCATAGTCAAGTGGACTGAATCAGTGGATCAATATTTTGGGTTCCTGTTTATGTTCTTGGCCTTTTTTTTTTAAGTTTGTTTATTTATTTTTTTAATGTTTATTTATTTATTTTTGAGAGAGAAAAAGACAGCAAGCGAGGGAAGGGAAGAGAGAGAGGGAGACAGAGAATCCCAAGCAGGCCCTGCGCTGACAGCACAGAGCCCATCACAGGGTTTGAACTCACGAACTGTGAGATAATGACCTGAGCCGAAATCAAAAATTGGATGCTTAACCATCTGAGCCACCCAGGTGCCCTGTGGTCCTTTTATATTTGCAGACTTTTTGGCCATGGTAGATTCTCTATTATCTATAACTAGGGGTTTGAAGAAGTCAAATGTTGATGATGTCACCCAGGGCTGCTTGTCAGGGTGAGGATGGGAAGTAATATATTGATGTAGAGGGATGGATGCCTGAATGATAACCACGTGCCCCTTTCAATTGCTAGTTCCTAAGTAACCTTTAGGGTTTTGTTTGCTATAGTTTGTAGTTATCTATTCCTTATCTTTTATGTTCTTTTTTTTCAGACCCATTTTATTATTGCTATCTTTACTTGAAAAAAAAGAATAAAATTTAAAATAGGTTCTTTTAATTTAATCATTGTTCATGGCTCTTAATGAGAACATATTTGGCACAGTGGTGATGAGGGATAGAAGCAAATAAATGTTCACCTTTAGCCCAGAAGGTTGACCTCTAGCCTGCATAGTTTGAAAAGTATGAAACGTGCTGGTTGTTGCACTCTTTTAATTTTTTTTAATGTTTATTTTTATTTTTGAGAGAGAGAGAGTGAACAGGGGAGGGGCAGAAAGAGAGGGAGACAGAGGATCTGACGTGGGTTCTGTGCTGACAGCACTTGTGGGCTGGAACCCACAAGCCATGAGATCATGACTGAGCTGAAGTCAGACGCTCAACCGAATGAGCCACCCAGTCACCCCGTGTTGCTGCATTCTTAAAGGGTCTTATGACTATCTGTAAATCTCACCAACAGTTAATATCAAACTGAATAATGAGCACCAGAGAAATCTTGCAAAAGTAGTTTTACGAATAGAATTTCAATGACGTTTATGATCTAATACTCCCTGCATGTCACCTCCCCCTTGAGCACTAAGCATATAACCACCATCTTTGTACAGCAAAAAGTGCAGCTATTTCTGCCCAAGGGTCCTGTCCCTGTGCTACTTAAACAAACTTACAAAGTCGCATCATAAAACGTCTCAAGAATTCTTTCTTGAATATCGTGCTCAATGATCCCGCAACAGTTGGGGGTTCAAACTACTGGATAAGTTATTTTTTGAAAATTTATCAGTTTCCACTAGTCTTAGTAAAGCCTCTTCTTGGATAATCCTATTCATTTTTTAAAGTTTTTAATATTTGTATTTCTTTCCATAAGCAATTTCAATTATAGCTTTCAAATATTAATTTCTCATATTTGATAATCCTATATAATCATACGGTGTTAATTACCAACTATCTGGATATGGGCCTCGAGTCTGTAACTTCAGCTTCGATATCTCTTCCATGCTGTAGAGTCACACACCCAACTGCCTTCTGGACAACTACACCTATAAATCCAAAAGGCAACTCTAACTCAATATGTTCAAAACTGAGCTGACCATCTCCCTCTCTTACATGTTTCATATCTACTGGCATCACCATTTATCCCAAATCCCCAGAAACAATTCTAGGAGGCAACCTTGATTTTTGCCTTCTGTCTCACTGGTCATATTCAATCAACCATCTAGTCTTATCAATTGTACTGCCTTCTACTGTCTGATATTTTAATCTATCAATTTTTCTCCTTTTTCATCATACTACTTTATTTAGGATGTTATGATTTCTTATCTGAATTACTACAAAAACTTCTGAATTACCACACTTTCTCCTTTCCAACCCATTCTCCACACCGTACAATATATACTGCACTCTGAAGCAGACAGAGATTTCTAAAAAGCAGATTTTACAGTTTCTTTTACCTGCTCAACAACAGAGGAAGTAATGTATTGCTATTGGGAATGGGGCCCATGGAGCTAGACACCAGGGTTTGAACTTTGGATCTGCCTTTTACTAATGTGTGATTTGGGGCAAGTTCCTTAACTTCTGTGTTTATATTTTCTTCTCTGTAAATCTATATGCTAGCAATAGTACCAAACTCATGGGGTGTTATGAGAAGTAAATGACCTAATACTTGTGAAGAATCTATTATAGAAGGTAGCAGATTGTAACCATATGATACTGTTGATGATGGTGACTAATATTAGTGTTATTACCTTTCTCTGGATGTGCTTGGTCTTAAAAATTGCTAAAATCTAAACTCAGTATTGTTAAAAAGGTTTTCTATGACCCTTTTTTTCTAGCTTGATCCATACTATTTTCTCACGCCTCCTACCTTCTATTTCTGGTGATACTAAGAGATTAATTATCTGCTATTTTGTTACTCAAGCTATCATTTAAAGCTCTTCAAATATTAGACAAATGGTTTTTAATTATTAATTTAATTTGGTTTTTAAGCTTTAAACCAAGACCTTCATGCATGAGGCATTTACATCACTGCAATATATTTTGCAGCTTGTGTCATCTTCCATTTTCTTAGTTTTGGGGTTATTTTTCTTAATTTTAATAATGATTCATTAGTAACATATCCCACGATCACATTGCAAATGGTCTTTTTTTGTGAAGTTTTTCCTCTAAATTACTATATAGCTAATTGAACATTTCATTTGGTTTGATTCATTATATCTAAACACTTTCTGCTCTCGTTGCAAGATGTTACTTACTGACTGCCTACTAGATGTTATAAAGTAGATTGAACATACGATTCATTATTTACACTGGACATTTGGGAGTAGAAAAGGAGTGTTATTAATATTATGTGGAGACAAAGATATAAAATGGTACTCTTCTGTGCAAACTTAAGTGTATGGTCACTCTCTGTTTCGCACAGTAAAACCACAAATTAGGTTTTATTTATAACTTCCATTTTATAGGTAAGTAAACTTGTCTGATGAGTGACAGAAATGAGGCTGGAATCTAGAATCATTCTTTGATGTCCATATTCTTTGTACTACATAGGTTGCCTTAATATAGTTTTTTTTGGCTTTTGATGTCTTCACTCAATCAGCTAACTTAGCTCTAAGCCTTTCAAAAAGGAAGAGAATTCAATTAAATACTTGAAGGAGAAGAGGAATGGTACTCACTGATAGAAACATTTTTGTTGATGTGAAAATAGTGAAGTATCTTGAAAACATGACTATTCTATCAAGATTGGAAAACCCTGTCCTCTACAAAAATTTAAAAAAAAAAGTCATTTTAGTAACTGTTTGGGTCAAAGCAATGTTTTATAGAATTTCCTTGATCATTTGCCAATTTATTAAAAAAAAAAACAGAGCCGAAGTTCCATCTCATTCTTATGCAAATAAATCTGTTATACATATGCCTACGCTCAAATATTAACATATGTGTATATACTTATGACATATCCAAAGCAATCATATTGTTCCCGTGTTACTGCAGAATTACTATTTTTTGCTCTCAGTCCTCTATAAAACAAATTATGTTTCAGAAAGAAATGCAGTTTTAGTGTGTATTAATCTAAGTAAGAGGCAACTATGGCATCTTATAAATATTAACAGTTTATTCTGAATTTGTAAGTTTGACTTTATTGTGATTTTTAAACTGCTTGTGACTTATAAATTATATATCCATCCACTCTCATGCTGGGTAATATTTTCAAAGTTTCAAACCTGAAATATGCTTTCTAGGGGGCATCTGTTTTGAGAAAAGGAATACAACAGAGTTATTATCCTTTGGATTTTTAAAACATATTGGCTCATCCTTATGATTATTCATCATAACTCCAAAGGAGAAAAATAAAACTTAAATCACTTTCTATCTGTAGTTTAAGAACAAAGAGGAAGCAGGCAACAGCTAGCAAGCAGGTGGTGGTGGCATGATCACTGAGTAGAGCACTAATTCTTTCACCTTGTCAGAATGAGAACAACATGCTTTAAGCAACCAGCAGCCACTAAATTCCTTCAGGGAGAAGAGAGATAACTGGAATCTTCCATGTGATAGAACGAGTGGGGGGGGGGGCGGGGAGGAAACCAGCCCAAGCCATGTTTATGGCTCCAACATTAAATTTGCCTTTGTAATGACTTGATTAAAATGCAGTCCTCAGATCTGGGTCATGTGTATCATCTGAATAGATACATTTATGTTTTCAAATCAAACATTGCTGCTGTACTGCATGATTTAATGTCATTTAGGATAAGCCAACATGTTTTAAATCATATAATGATTTAGATTTAGATACAAAAAGAACAAGAGTATTAAGAGACCCAAGCAATTGAGCTCCAGAAAATGAATTTGCGGCAAAATTTGTTAGTGTAAATACTGTGTTGACACAATTTGACACCACAATGAAGGTTTTATTTTAAGACCTTAGCATTTGTCTGCCAATAAAAGAACAAGAGTGTTTGCTGTATTCTATAGGCACTTGTGTGGACAGTAACCTCAAAAAGTTGGAGAAATTTTATTTTAGATATATTGAGATTAGACGTAACCAAAGTGGCTAATCAGCTAATTAATGGTGTTTTAAAAATACAAACTATTGAGAAAACTAAGAGAAGGCAGAATGAACCAAGAGAGCAAGAGACATGCTGAGAGAAGGTTAAAAATATATATATTTTTTTCATATATATATATATATATATATATATATATATGAATGAAAGTAAATGTGATTGAAATAAACTCTGCCTTTGAAAATCTGAAGTCATAAAACTGATTAACTAGGAGACCAGTGATTAATTTCATTGGAAACACGACTTACCTTATGAAAGGATTAACCCAAAGGTCTCTTTCATAACATCTTAAATGTTTTCCAAGGTATTATCTACTTATCAGAGCCTTGGAACAGAGAAATCTGTAGCTGAAGCATTAGAAGCGAAAGCTAATGAAATGTTAATGAGATAAAAATTTTAAAAAATACGTAATTCTGAAAGTAAAAGTCAGCCAGGAAAGTAAGATCTTCTATTCTTAAATTTGGATGTAACCTTAGGATTTCCCAATGAACTATAGTATCATTGACTGTGTCTCTTTTTGGTTCCAAATAGGAACATTACATTCTACCTATCAGTCTCAGTTACAAAAATTGCCTGGGAATTAACATGAAGTGAGGAATAAGAATTCAGAATTTTGTAGAGGAAAATGGATATCAATTAGGGAGAATCAGGGCATTTCATATGTTTTGGAATTGGAACAATGTACACTACATTGCCTCCTGTTAAAGTAAGAAATTTTACAAAGAATTGACTTGAGGCAGTATATACCCCACCCCCACCCCCCACCCAAACATTCAGGAATGGATGTGAAACTTGTAGAACTTACATGCCCTTTGATGCATTCAGACAGGTAAGGCTGGCTCTGAGACACAATCTTATCTTAAATTATACTGTTGATGAATATTCAATCCCAAAGTTAAGATGTTTTAAAAGTCATAATTTTCTTCTCCATCTCTATTCCTTATCTAGATACAACTCCTGCCCTTCCCACTTTCTCTCTTGCCTTCCCCATTAAACATCATATGTTCAGCATATATTTTCATCTGTCTTTCTGGAACAGAGAGGGTAGTAGCATACCTGATTTTGCCACATTCACTCAAGTAGTTTTATGCCAGTGTTTTTATTTTAACAATAAATAAAGGCATCGTTTATAACCTCTGGCATCTCAATTGCACAGATCTTCTAACAGAGATGTTGAGTATGAAGTGATAGATTAAAAATGAAAACATATCAAAATTTACTTGGAAGAATTTAATTACTGCGATAAGAGTGGAACATATAGCAATGGGAAAATATTTGTGAAGGAATAGTAGGGTATACTTATTGGTACATTGTGCTCAAACAGTGGAAATGAAACTATATGTCTTTTATCATCTCTTCAATTTTAATATTCATCATTTTTTACTGAGCAATACATTATATTTAAGTGCTCATGACATTTGGACTACCAAGTAAATATTTTCTGCTTGTAACTATGATTCTATTTAGAAATAAAAATGAAATAATTTGCAGGAGCATAATTTCTGTGTTTGCATTGATTTGCATCAGTAAGTATAACATTGTTTATGCAAAACAAATGAAGGTAAGAACAAAGAAAGCTAAATAAATATGCATTTCATTTTCATTTCAAAAATTTTTAAATATACACATCTGTAGATGTCTAAGAAACACAATTAAGCAATTAATCATTGCATAAACAGGCTAAAAAGTTATGAAAACATTAGCAGAGGGTGCAATTATTATTTGAATCTTTTATTTATTTACTTTTCTTTTCTTCAAAATAGCATAATTGAATGGCTTGTGAATGTACTTGTGAATGTGTCATTGAGTTAATTAATGGTTAGAAATACCTGAATTAGCAGTTAATCAGAATATGGCCTAAAGCAAGGCTTCCAAAATCCAGCTAAGTATCATAACCTCCAGGGAAGTTTTTGTTTTATTTTGTTTTGTTTGTTTTTTTTGTTTTTTTAAATACAGATGCTCAGACTTTATTTTTGCAGATTTTGTTTTTTCACTTTTTTATTTTTATTTTTTAATTTTTAAAATATGTTTACTTACTTTTGAGAGAGAGAGAACAAGCACAAGCAGGGGAGGAGCAAAGAGAGGGAAACACAGAATCTGAAACAGGCTCCAGGCTCTGAGCTATCACCATAGAGCCCAAAGTAGGGCTTGAACCCATGAACAGTGAGATCATGACCTGAGCTGAAGTCTGATGCTCAACCAACTGAGATTTTCATTCTTTTTGGAGATTTTGATTCAGTAAAATGTGGGAACTGAATATTCTTAAATGGAATCTTACACATTCCGTTTCCAATCTTCTTTTCTATTCTTTCTCTGTCACATTTCTCTGCCTACCAGTATCATCCTTTCTCTTTCTTTCTCTCTATATTATACATACATGTATAATATATATTTAATTTAGCTCTATTGCTGTATTCTCAAAGGTCTGTAGATTCTCCAGGTTTTTAATCTTTGTGATTAGATTTTCGTGATAACTCATTGTATGATTCCATTTATATGAAATGTTCAGAAAAAGCAAATTCATGGGGGCAGAAAATAGATTAGTGGTTGCCAGGGGTTGAAGGAAGAGGGAAAATAGGAGTGACTACTAATGGGTATAGGATTTCTTTTTGGGGTGATGAAAATGTTCTAAAACACTTAGTGGTGAGGGTTGCAGAACCCTACAAATGTACTAACAACCACTGAATGGTATGCTTAAAAAGATGCGATTTATTATATATTAATTATATATCCCAATTTTATTTATTTTATTTTTTATTTTATTTTTTATTTATTTATTTATTTTTAACATTTATTTATTTTTGAGACAGAGAGAGACACAGCATGAACGGGGGAGGGTCAGAGAGAGAGGGAGACACAGAATCTGAAACAGGCTCCAGGCTCTGAGCAGTCAGCACAGAGCCCGACGCGGGCTCGAACTCACATACCGCGAGATCGTGACCTGAGCCGAAGTCAGACCTTAACCAACTGAGCCACCCAGGCGCCCCTATATCCCAATTTTAAAAAGTGATGATGCAAAAACACTTTTTGACGATAACGTAAAATTTGATATTCGCATGTTCTGGACTATTCATGTTACTGCTAAATAACATCTTTTGTCTGCATTTGTTAGTGTCAAGTTGTAGTACTTTATATTCAGAAGTAGAAAAAACATGAAATGGGAGGATTGAATGTATAAAGTATATACTTGGACAACTAAAGGCCAAATACAGTGCACAGTTTTGCAGCTAGAGGAAAACAGTGGGAGAATTGAACCCTGACAGTCCCTGTGTCCCACAGACAGGCCCAGGCAAAGACCATGCAACAGAGAGTTGGCACCATGCTCATGTTGTGAGCAGCATTTGGTTTCCACAAAGCAAAATCCTTGAAGTTAGGTTGGGGCTGTCCATGGCATCCATATCCAGCTAATGTCTCATTCATGTGGGACCATTTCCTGTACAGAAATATTCCTTTCTTGTTGCTGTGATAGATTGTCTCACCTTTGGATCCATCGCAACCCTTTTGTATCTCACTTACATGGTTTTTAAAAAAACGTATTTCAGAAGAAAAGCACAGTGAAAACTATGAGGAGGCGTTAAAAATAATCTCAGATCATCTCTGCTTATTTTGTCATTGATTACCCAGGGATTTTTCTTGAGAATTTTATTACATGACTTTAAAGGGAATCTTCATGTGAAACACAATGTATAAAATGACTGATTCTAGGGTTTTCCACATACTCCCCAACCCTATTAATACATTTATTTTTCTGAAGTATTTTTGGGTAAAGAATTTTAATTGAAAAGTGATTTTTGATGTTAGTAAGGTTTTCATTTTGTAAAAAGTAGACTTTACACACAGTATGGAAAGGCAAGAATTAAATTATAAGCAAGTACTGTTAATAAAACATTAATCAAAAAATGTATTCAAACCCTTTAGAAAGGAAGAGTTATTTTGGTTTTTAAAAAAATTTTTTTAATGTTTTATTTATTCTTGAGAGAGAGAGAGAGAGAGAGAGAGAGACAGAGCATGAGCAAGGAAGGGGAAGAGAGAGAGAGAGGGACACAGAATCCGAAGCAGACTCCAGGCTCCAAGCTGTCAACACAGTGCCTGACGTGGGGCTCGAACTCACGAGCCGTGAGATCATGACCTGAGCCGAAATAATATGCTCAACCGACTGAGCCACCCAGGAGCCCCAAAAGAGTTATTTTATATATGACATTACCATGTCAAATTCCAGCCATATTAAAAAGTAAAAGTCCCAGGAACAAAGGGTTCACAATATTACAATAAGAGTATTTTTTCCTGGGGTGCCTAGGGATACAGTCCGTCAAGTGTCCAACTCTTGATTTTGGCTCAGGTCATGATCTCGCAATCGTGAGATCGAGCTCTGAGAGCTCAGCTCTGAGCTGTGTGTGGGGCCTGCTTTAAGGCTCTGTCTCTCCCTCTTCTTCTGCCCCTCCACTTGCTCACACTTCTGCTTTGTCCACCTGCCCCCCCCAACCCAAGCCAAAAAGTAATTTTTCCTTGACTTGCTGGTTAATGATTAAAACCAGTTTACTTGTTAGCTTACTGTGTATCTGGACTTGTGCTAAATGCATGATATGTGTTATATGGATTCTATTTACCTATGAATTCCATTTTACAGTAGAGGAAATTGAAGCTTAGAGAATTGAAACAGCTTGAACATGTTTAAAAAAAAACAAAACTAAGAACAACCAAAATTGATAAATGACGGGACCTAAAGGAGCCTGGAAACACACATTTTTTTAAACGTTTGTTTGTTTGTTTGTTTGTTTGTTTGTTTGTTTGTTTAGAGAGTACAAGCAGCTGGAGGGGCAGAGAGAGAGGGAGAGAGAGACAATCTCAAGCAGGCTCTGGGCTGTCAGCTTGGGATTCTCTCTTTCCCTCTCTCAAAAGGATGACAGGTGACTTCCTTTTAAAAACTGGATAATTGAAGATGTCTATGCTGATCAGCTAACATAAAGCTAATAAGTATATTTGGGGAAAGCTTTGTGGAAAAAGAGAGTTTCCACTCACGACTGAGGTTTTCAATATGCTACCAAGTTGTACACAATCGGCTCATTTATTCTCTTTTGGAGGGCTGTTAAGTTTTGCTGAAATGATAGTCACTTTGGGGCGCCTGGGTGGCGCAGTCGGTTAAGCGTCCGACTTCAGCCAGGTCACGATCTCGCGGTCCGTGAGTTTGAGCCCCGCGTCAGGCTCTGGGCTGATGGCTCACAGCCTGGAGCCTGTTTCCGATTCTGTGTCTCCCTCTCTCTCTGCCCCTCCCCCGTTCATGCTCTGTCTCTCTCTGTCCCAAAAATAAATAAAAAATGTTGAAAAAAAATTTAAAAAAAAAAGAAATGATAGTCACTTTAATTCAAGAGGAAACAGAAGATTAATCTCCCTTCCTTTTGTTTCAAAACCAGAGAATTTGATTTTAAATATTTTACCTTTTAATTGATTTCCAATTATCCTGTTTTATTTTACCATTTTCATATGCAGGGTATACAGTTCTGCTTTTACGGTTTCCTTCTTCCTTTATTATTTTATTTCCTTTGCTTTCTTGGCAATGGAATGATAAATTAATGTTTACTGCAACACATTATCTATGTTAACATATCAGCACTACCCATGGATCTGTTTTCCTTTTCATCACGATAAGAAATGTGCTGCTTGATGATAAAATATATCCTAGACAAGCATTTTGAGGTATTGTTTTCTTGTTGGTATTCTCCATAGGCATTCTTTCCAAGGGAAGAAAATTTGTCTTCCATTGGCAAATTGTTATTCTGCTCATTACCTTGATCTCATTATAATGTCTTCATCTTAGCAATGTACGATTTCTGTGCACAATGTGTCTTGCTGTGTTTATGTGGGTTTTAGTACGGAGATGCTGCCTTTGACATGACAGAGGTTTGTGTCCTGACTGGTAGATAAGAAATCTTCTGTGAACAGAGTGATCAACAGAATCACTATGGATCAACAGAAATAGCTATCTGTGATTAGGTAGGTAAGATCAGTGATCTATATATTGAGTCAACATCTATCATGTGCTCCTTGAGCACAGACCAGGATAAAAATGATTTGGAGAATTTGTAAGGAAAATTAAAAAGCTAATTTGAACTAGTTTATAACCTATAATCTAGTCGTATTCACCATACGCAGAACTTCTGATTCTATGGAAATGCGGCTGTGCAGTGAGAGAGCTAGAAATTCTTTCCAAAAATTACCTTAGGTATTGCTCTCGTTTCAAACATGAACATATTCAGATCACCTCCCCAAGGGGATAAAAATCCCCTTTCAGGAAAGACCCCCACAATTTATGTTTCTACTGATAGTGTATCTAACTTTGGAAGACTTCCCTTGTAACTAGACACTGAAATAAGCTCATTATGTGCCGTGTATTATTTCCCTCAATAAATCTACCAGTCTCACATTAAAAATAGGAATTACAGACTTCATGGTGTTAAGGAATCTAGGCTTGTCTGGCCTCAGAGGTAGAGTTCTTAATCACTGTATTCAACTCATGAAATGCTTCACATGTTACATTAATGTATTTTTCATTCATCAGACAAAATAAATTCCACAACTTATAAACAAATTCTTTTCTTTTTCTCCTTTCAAGCTTTTTTTGCTTTTCCATTTAGGTAGTATGATTTGGTTTTAAATCTCTGAGAAAAACATATAAGTGAATCAATTGTAAAAAAATTCTCTCCATAATTTCTTCTTGGAATAGATCTTGCTTCAGTTCGCCCTCTTTCTTATGAATATACCTTGCTTGTGGATGCAATTCTTCCTATGCCACTTTTCAAATGCACTGTATTATATTTCAGAAGTTTGGTGTTGTTTTTGCTATTCTATTTTAAAGTAGATTCAGGCATTTTATCTTCCCAATACAGAATTCTTTATTATTATATTTCAATTTTTTTGCTTTTTCTTTTTAGGGTACTGCTGTCTTAGTGACTGATTAACTACTGTATTTACAGATAGGATAATTTTATTGTGACTTTATATGAGATCATTAACTAAAAAGCAGACCCTTACATATTTCTAGGTTTCAAGAAACAAGAATGTAAATGAACTTTTTTTCCAATCAGCAATTACTCAAATTCACATGGAACTTAAATGTCTTTAACAACATTTTAAAAATGTTTTATTAATTTTTGAGAGAGACAGACAGAGACAGAGTATGAGCAGAGCAGGGGCAGAGAGAGAGGGAGACACAGAATCTGAAGCAGGCTTCAGGCTCCCAGCTGTCAGCACAAAGCCTGATGCAGGGCTCAAATTCATGTGAAATCATGACCTAAGCCGAAGTCAGATGTTTAACTGCCTGAACCACCCAGGAGACCATTAAATGTCTTTAATAATTTTACAACAGGTCTAAATAACACTTTCAACCAAACTGTGACTCAACATTTTTTGTTCTCCATTTATATGTAAAGAAAAATCAGGGTGCCATTTTGATTCACTGATGACAGGACAGAAAATATAAGCAGTCGAGAGTTGGGGTAGTTTTGGGAAACTGGAATAAAGGGTTGAAAGAAGATTTGAAACAACATATCAACAACTCAGTGGGAAGAATCAATCCAAAATATATGAAAATGCTATTCTAATGATTAGAATAATCTAATAATCATCTAATCTAAATGACTACCTTTGGGAGCATTTGTCCTATGCCTATAAATAAGTAGATGCTTTTCTTTTGAGGAGGAGATTTAAACTAACTTTGTAAAAGTTACAAGCAGAGAGAGAGAGAGAGAGAGAGGGAGAATTGTTAGACTTTTAGAAGACTGGGGTTTAAAAAGTATATTGATTATTGTTGCTAAGTATATGATTTCCAACAGAATCCAGAATATATTTTTGACGCATAATATAAATGTGTTAAAAATGTGATAGAATTGTGCAAAGTAACCTAAGTAATAAATGAATATGGAGAGAGGGAAGATGACGGCATAGGAGGACGCTGGGCTCACCGCGCGTCCTGCTGATCACTTAGATTCCACCTACACCAGCCTAAATAACCCAGAAAACCGCCAGAGGATTAGCATAACGGAGTCGCCGGAGCCAAGCGCAGACGAGAGGCCCACGGAAGAGGGTAGGAAGGGCGGCGAGGTGGTGCGCGCTCCACGGACTGGCGGGAGGGAGCCAGGGCGGAGGGGCGGCTCACCTGCCAGCAGAGCCCCCGAGGCTGGCTTGCAAAAAAGCTGAGGGGCCTGACGGACTGTGTTCCGACAGCAAGCGTGACTTAGCGTCTGGGAGGTCATAAGTTAACAGCTCTGCTCAGAAAGTGGGAAGGCTGGAGGACAAAGGGAAGGAGAGCTGCTGAGCCCCCGGACAACAGAGCTCAGTTTGGTGGGGAACAAAGGCGCTCGCCAGCGCCATCTCCCCCGCCCATCCCCCAGCCAAAATCCCAAAGAGAACAAGTTCCTGCCAGGGAACTTGCTCCCTCCGCGCAAACACCCAACTCTGCTTCTGCGGAACCAAACCTCTGGCAGCGGATCTGACTCCTTGCTGCTGCCACAGGGCCCCTCCTGAAGTGGATCACCTAAGGAGAAGCAAGCTAAGCCTGCCCCTCCTGCCCCTGTGCACCTTGCCTCCCCACCCCAGCTAAGACTCCAGATCCCCAGCATCACAAGCCTGGCAGTGTGCAAGTAGCCCAGACAGGCCACCCCACCCCACAGTGAATCCCACCCCTAGGAGAGGGGAAGAGAAGGCACGCACCAGTCTGACTGTGGCCCCAGCGGTGGGCTGGGGGCAGACATCAGGTCTGACTGCGGCTCCGCCCACCAAATCCAGTTATACACCACAGCACAGGGGAAGTGCACTGCAGGTCTTCACCGCGCCAGGGACTATCCAAAATGACCAAGCAGAAGAATTCCCCTCAGAAGAATCTCCAGGAAATAACAACAGCTAATGAGCTGATCAAAAAGGATTTAAATAATATAACAGAAAGTGAATTTAGAATAATAGTCATAAAATTAATCGCTGGGCTTGAAAACAGTATAGCTGACAGCAGAGAATCTCTTGCGACAGAGATCAAGGGACTAAGGAACAGTCACGAGGAGCTGAAAAACGCTTTAAACGAAATGCATAACAACATGGAAACCACCACGGCTCGGATTGAAGAGGCAGAGGAGAGAATAGGTGAACTAGAAGATAAAGTTATGGAAAAAGAGGAAGCTGAGAAAAAGAGAGATAAAAAAATCCAGGAGGATGAGGGGAAAATTAGAGAACTAAGTGATACACTAAAAAGAAATAATATACGCATAATTGGTATCCCAGAGGAGGAAGAGAGAGGGAAAGGTGCTGAAGGGGTACTTGAAGAAATAATAGCTGAGAACTTCCCTGAACTGGGGAAGGAAAAAGGCATTGAAATCCAAGAGGCACAGAGAAATCCCTTAAGACATAACTTGAATCGATCTTCTGCACGACATATCATAGTGAAACTGGCAAAATACAAGGATAAAGAGAAAATTCTGAAAGCAGCAAGGGGTAAACGTGCCCTCACATATAAAGGGAGACCTATAAGACTCGTGACTGATCTCTCTTTTGAAACTTGGCAGGCCAGAAAGAATTGGCACAAGATTTTCAGTGTGCTAGACAGAAAAAATATTCAGCCGAGAATCCTTTATCCAGCAAGTCTGTCATTTAGAATAGAAGGAGAGATAAAGGTCTTCCCAAACAAACAAAAACTGAAGGAATTTGTCACCACTAAACCAGCCCTACAAGAGATCCTAAGGGGGACCCTGTGAGACAAAGTACCAGAGACATCACTACAAGCATAAACATACAGACATCACAATGACTCTAAACCCATATCTTTCTATAATAACACTGAATGTAAATGGATTAAATGCGCCAACCATAAGACATAGGGTATCAGAATGGATAAAAAAACAAGACCCATCTATTTTCTCTCTATAAGAGACTCATTTTAGACCTGAGGACACCTTTAGATTGAGAGTGAGGGGATGGAGAACTATTTATCATGCTACTGGAAGCCAAAAGAAAGCTGGAGTAGCCATACTTATATCAGACAAACTAGACTTTAAATTAAAGGCTGTAACAAGAGATGAAGAAGGACATTATATAATAGTGACAGGGTCTATCCATCAGGAAGAGCTAACAATTATAAATGTCTATGCGCCGAATACCAGAGCGCCCAAATATATAAAACAATTACTCATAAACATAAGCAACCTTATTGATAAGAATGTGGTAATTGCAGGGGACTTTAACACCCCACTTACAGAAATGGATAGATCATCTAGACACACGGTCAATAAAGAAACAAGGGCCCTGAATGAGACATTGGATCAGATGGACTTGACAGATATATTTAGAACTCTGCATCCCAAAGCAACAGAATATACTTTCTTCTCGAGTGCACATGGAACATTCTCCAAGATAGATCATATACTGGGTCACAAAACAGCCCTTCATAAGTTTACAAGAATTGAAATCATACCATGCATACTTTCAGACCACAATGCTATGAAGCTTGAAATCAACCACAGAAAAAAGTCTGGAAAACCTCCAAAAGCATGGAGGTTAAAGAACACCCTACTAACGAATGAGTGGGTCAACCAGGCAATTCGAGAAGAAATTAAAAAATATATGGAAACAAACGAAAATGAAAATACAACAATCCAAACGCTTTGGGATGCAGCGAAGGCAGTCCTGAGAGGAAAATACATTGCAATCCAGGCCTATCTCAAGAAACAAGAAAAATCCCAAATACAAAATCTAACAGCACACCTAAAGGAAATAGAAGCAGAACAGCAAAGGCAGCCTAAACCCAGCAGAAGAAGAGAAATAATAAAGATCAGAGCAGAAATAAACAATATAGAATCTAAAAAAACTGTAGAGCAGATCAACGAAACCAAGAGTTGGTTTTTTGAAAAAATAAACAAAATTGACAAACCTCTAGCAAGGCTTCTCAAAAAGAAAAGGGAGAGGACCCAAATAGATAAAATCATGAATGAAAATGGAATTATTACAACCAATCCCTCAGAGATACAAACAATTATCAGGGAATACTATGAAAAATTATATGCCAACAAATTGGACAACCTGGAAGAAATGGACAAATTCCTGAACACCCACACTCTTCCAAAACTCAATCAGGAGGAAAGAGAAAGCTTGAACAGACCCATCACCAGCGAAGAAATTGAATCGGTTATCAAAAATCTCCCAACAAATAAGAGTCCAGGACCAGATGGCTTCCCAGGGGAGTTCTACCAGACGGTTAGAGCAGAGATAATACCTATCCTTCTCAAGCTATTCCAAGAAATAGAAAGGGAAGGAAAACTTCCAGACTCATTCTATGAAGCCAGTATTACTTTGATTCCTAAACCAGACAGAGACCCAGTAAAAAAAGAGAACTACAGGCCAATATCCCTGATGAATAAGGATGCCAAAATTCTCAATAAGATACTAGCAAATCGAATTCAACGGCATATTAAAAGAATTGTTCACCATGATCAAGTGGGATTCATTCCTGGGATGCAGGGTTGGTTCAACATTCGCAAATCAATCAACGTGATACATCACATTAACAAAAAAAAAGAGAAAAACCATAGGATCCTGTCAATCGATGCAGAAAAGGCCTTTGACAAAATCCAGCACCCTTTCTTAATAAAAACCCTTGAGAAAGTCGGGATAGAAGGAACATACTTAAAGATCATCAAAGCCATTTATGAAAAGCCCACAGCTAACATCATCCTCAACGGGGAAAAACTGAGAGCTTTTTCCCTGAGATCAGGAACACGACAGGGATGCCCACTCTCACCGCTGTTGTTTAACATAGTGCTGGAACTTCTAGCATCAGCAATCAGACAACAAAAGGAAATCAAAGGCATCCAAATTGGCAAAGATGAAGTCAAGCTTTCGCTTTTTGCAGATGACATGATATTATACATGGAAAATCCGACAGACTCCACCAAAAGTCTGCTAGAACTGATCCATGAATTCAGCAAAGTTGCAGGATACAAAATCAATGTACAGAAATCAGTTGCATTCTTATACACTAACAATGAAGTAACAGAAAGACAAATAAGGAAACTGATCCCATTCACAATTGCACCAAGAAGCATAAAATACCTAGGAATAAATCTAACCAAAGATGTAAAGGATCTGTATGCTGAAAACTATAGAAAGCTTATGAAGGTAATTGAAGAAGAGGTAAAGAAATGGAAAGACATTCCCTGCTCATGGATTGGAAGAATAAATATTGTCAAAATGTCAATACTACCCAAAGCTATCTACACATTCAATGCAATCCCAATCAAAATTGCACCAGCATTCTTCTCAAAACTAGAACAAGCAATCCTAAAATTCATATGGAACCACATAAGGCCCCGAATAGCCAAAGTAATTTTGAAGAAGAAGACCAAAGCAGGGGGCATCACAATCCCAGACTTTAGCCTCTACTACAAAGCTGTCATCATCAAGACAGCATGGTATTGGCACAAAAACAGACACATAGACCAATGGAATAGAATAGAAACCCCAGAACTAGACCCACAAACGTATGGCCAACTCATCTTTGACAAAGCAGGAAAGAACATCCAATGGAAAAAAGACAGTCTCTTTAACAAATGGTGCTGGGAGAACTGGACAGCAACATGCAGAAGGTTGAAACTACACCACTTTCTCACACCATTCACAAAAATAGTACTGATGCATAGGGCACTTGTACCCCAATGTTCATAGCAGCACTCTCAACAATAGCCAAATTATGGAAAGAGCCTAAATGTCCATCAACTGATGAATGGATAAAGAAATTGTGGTTTATATACACTATGGAATACTACGTGGCAATGAGAAAAAATGAAATATGGCCTCTTGTAGCAACGTGGATGAACTGGAGAGTGTGATGCTAAGTGAAATAAGCCATACAGAGAAAGACAGATACCATATGGTTTCATTCTTATGTGGATCCTGAGAAACTTAACAGGAACCCATGGGGGAGGGGAAGGAAAAAAAAAAAGAGGTTAGAGTGGGAGAGAGCCAAAGCATAAGAGACTGTTGAGAACTGAGAGCAAACTGAGGGTTGATGGGGGTGGGAGGGAGGAGAGGGTGGGTGATGGGTATTGAGGAGGGCACCTTTTGGGATGAGCACTGGGTGTTGTATGGAAACCAATTTGACAATAAATTTCATATATAAATAAAAAGAAAGAAAAAAGAAAAAAATAAATGAATATGGATTTCTAGTATTCAAGAACTTTTTGACAAAAAAAAATATTCTTCCTGTAGATCTGAGTAAAATACCAAGAGAAATCAAAATACCAATTTATTCAGGATTTATTTCTTTCACCTGAATATGTGACAGTGATGTTTTGAAAGTTAATACAGAATTATGCAAAATATGCAACTGATACACAGATTTCAACAAGGGTAAATGAGGGTAATCACCAACCTCTTTCACATTACTGAGAATTGTCAAAATGCTGTGACAGTGCACTTTGCAATGACTTAGGCGATTCGCACGTTACTTTGTACACATCTTGACTATTGTGAATCTAACAGAGGGCGTTAATAAGGATGGATTTTGTATCTGTTTTTTTGGCTGGATGAAATAAGATTCTGGCACTGTTGAATTTTCATATGGAGTCTATCTTTGCATGGCTCCCATAGGACTTTCTGTCAAGAGGGATTCAGTCTCTTTGTCAGTTGTATAAGAGAGTTAGTGACATTAAATAGAAACTGTCTTCACTCTATTCTACAAAATATCTGAACCAAAAGTGCTCTACCTCATTTCGATTACCACACTTCACCCTTAAATAAAATATGTGTAAACTAGGATAAGGCGTGAAACTCTATCATGGGATTATAGCATCTCAATCCAAGAAGGTGTACAAAGACTAGTATTTAAATTGTCATTTTGTTTGGCCTCCTGGCAAGTTTTGCCCTCCTTTAGGTAATACTACCCTCAAGTACACTGTACTTACACCATAATAGGATTTTGAGTGATGAGATGTACGCTTCTCTTTTGTAAAGTGGAAAAAGGGCTATAGCAAGTACTGATGTGGAAAAGGACAAAAGCCTGGCACCTTGCTTTTAGAAAGAGGACGTAAGGGATTTGATGATCTAGAATTGATTTTGGTAAAACCATCTGTTGTTTACATTAACCACCAGGACACATGTACCTCTGTTTGAAGTCCACTGAGTTCAACAGTTTTAAAAGAAATACTCAGCCTTTTTTTTGGAGTTAAAAAAAAAAAGAAAAAAGAGTTCAATCTCTAATTGTTCTCTGCTTTGAAGCCTGTTTCACAAGGACATAGGATAGCATCTGGGGGTATAAGGTGGAGAACGATAAATAGTTATGTCCTGGGTAGTTTTTGGGAACTATTCTTCCCTTTCCTTCTTTCCTTCATTCCTGTGTCTGCATGTACAATGACTGTTATTTAATGGTCTCTCTATGCCCTGCCCACTCGAATGCTGTGCACTCTCCAAGTCTCTGACACTAAAGTCTGAAGACAGTGTAACTTGTGATCTGTTTCATATTCTTTAGGCAAGATTTGGACGGGTGAGGTTTTAAGCCATATTCAGTATCACTGAGTCTAAAGTTGAAATTAAGACCTCCTCAATCTTACAAACCAAATTATGTACTCATTCTCTTTCATTCCATCACTATTTATTAGGCATCCATTCTATTCCAGACACTGGGCTCAGTTTTAAGAAAAATAAGATGTGATCTCATTGTGGAATGAACTCATAGACTTTGGACTTTCAGAACATAATAAGCAAGATTTTGTAATACTATTTGAAAAGAATTGTAAATAAGATGTACACCAAGTATCTTTGGAGATGTACACCAGAGAGAAAATGACAAATTCTCTCCTGGAGGAGTTGGGAAGGCTTTAGCAAGAAGATGACATTTGAGCAGTGAAGGTACTTAAAACACAGTTGTTAGAAAAGATCGATTTCACCTAGAGGCAGAAGACACTCTGCTGCTGTATTAGGGACAATGTATTCCACCAGCTCTGTTTTCTATGTATAACATTTCTAAGAAAACTTAGAAATATCAGAACTGAAATAGAGGCTGAACTTAACAGTTACTGAAAGGACTGAGAGTTTTGAAATGACCAGCATCTGCTTCTAAGGAGATATTCAGGGATTTTATCTGCCTACTTTAAAAGTATAGTGGCACATCAGGGTTGTCTCATTTTAAGATCCAAAATAATGGACTATAGTTTTTGTTACTCTTTTAGTTTTATCATTGCCTTCTGCAATAAATAGATTTTAAAATTAATATCAGTACTTTTGGACTGCTACAACTGAGTTCCAAAAACTGGGTGGCTTACAAACAATAGAAATTTATTTCTCACAGTGCTGGGGGACGGGAAGCCCATGATCAACGTGCTGGCAGATTCAGTGTATAGTGAGGATTTGCCTTCTGATTCACAGATGGATGTCTTTTTGCTATAACCTCACATGGTAGAAGGGGCGCAGGAACCTCGCTAGGGTCTCTTTTAGAAAGGCACAGCTAGCATTCCTAGAGCTCCACTGTCATGAGCTAATCACCTCCCAAGGTGCACCATCAAACACCATCACAATGGGTATTAAGCTTCAATATATGAATTTTAGGGACACAGCCAACATGCAGTCGATGGCAACATCTGCCTAGGGGTTCTTGCATCTGGCACTATTAACATTTTTTCAAAGTTTTCCTTTAAATTCCATTTAACTAACATACAGCATAATATTAGCTTCAGGTGAACAATATAGGGATTCAACAATTCCATACAACACCTATGGCACTATTAACATTTGAAGCTAGCTTAATCTTTTGTTGTGCATGGGTTGTTCTGTGTTTTGTATTCTGGTTAGCAGCATCTCTAGCCTTTGCTTTTTAGAAGTCAGTAGAACCCCCTGGTTTGTGACAACCAAATATATTTCCAGTCATTACCAACTGTCTGTGGGGGGGTGGCAAGATCATCTCAGTTGAGAATTACAGATTTAACTTAATCCCAATATTTTTAAGACCACTTTATCTTTCTTTTTTAAATCAGATTTTGACCCAGAATCTCTCTTGTCATATAGCGTAATATTATAAATACTGTCATTATTATTTTGTGTCTGGATGGTTACTAACAACGTAATTTTCTAAGCCGGGAGAATTTTAACTTTCATCACATCTAGGATTTTCTTAGGCAATTGAGCCTGGCTTGGATAATTCACTGAGTGATACAGATCACCTGTTTACTCCCTCAGAGGACTAGATACATTAGATGATTTTAAATAGAATCATAGGAAAAGCACAGGCTCAAGGTGTATTGCTACCCCTGTCTTGCTACCCCTGGGTCATGTCTCGTGCATAATGTTTCCGCGATACAACAGAACACAGCTTGAAATTCTTTTGTGAGCTTATAGGTTATACCATATTTCCCCAGTTAGTGGTGGGGAGGGGCAGATGAACAGTAAAAAACTGCCTGGTAGGAAGAACCGATCCCACTTCAGTCTGAACGAGCTGTGAATGCCTACTACTCCCACCTCATAAAGGCAGCAAATCATAAGAAAATGTAAAAAATAGCTATTGCTCAGAGAATTCTTTGAGATGCTTCCCAATTTAAAACTAGGGGCAGTCAGGCCAGGATACAATACTAAGAACAGAAATAAAACCACATATTTACCACTTCAGCGCTACTTCTTGATATGAGGGGAAAAAATCTCTTTGCTTACCCTCTGCACTCTCGAGGTTTCTTCATTAAATTGTCAAAAGTTCCATTGAGCACCACAGAAATTGAGTTTCCTGTTTTCAGAGCAAAAGGGAGAACGTTGAATGAATGGTGAATGAACACGGTGCGTTAAAGAAAACTAAGTTCAGCAATCACGTTATGAAATGCAGGATACTCACAGAGAAAGAATCATCCTAAAGTCTGTCTCATTTTTCTAGTTTAGTATTTTATGTATGTGCGAACACATGGAAAACATTTTGAACCAGTTCTCTTCTTAAAGAGAAACCTGCGAAAATTGCACAACTTAGCTAATCAAAATGAGCGATAGCCCAGTTGCCAAAGAATGCTCGTTTGAAATTCCGTTCTAGAATCTCCTCTTTAGCATCTATTAAACACAGCTCCATTGGGGTACAAATACTTTCTGGTTTTCAAAGAGCTTCTAATTTACACTGAAAAAATAAATATTTATATAGAGTATTAGTGGTAAGAAAATCAGTGGAGATATATATTTTTTAAATATTCCAACATTTAAGTTAATGATAAATACCATATAGTTACAGAGGGAGGCTTTTCTGCAACTGTTTGGAGGACAAAATCTAGTTGCATTTATATAATGATGAAATTCTAGGCATGAGGTCCATTTTTTGTACAAAGTCTAGAATAAAAACCAGGATGATATGGGTGCTAATCTACAGATCTATTTTTATTTTATTTTGCTTTTTACTAAAGCAGGCAGGCACATTTTTAATGAGTTATATAGTGCTGTAACATCTCTCCCCACTTTCCTTCCATATGCATATTCCATTCTCCAGAAAAAAAATCTGCAATTCATAGTTATTTTTTCTTGAATTTAACTCATAGTTCTATATACTATACTAATTTTTCTATTGTTTAATTTATAGATTTTGGTCATAGTTTATTGACTTATAATAGTTTAGTGTGCTAGGTTTCATGTGACACCCAATTAGTTCAATTAGATGAAGATGGAAATTGCTAGATAGGTTTCTAATGAAGCTTCCTAAAAAGGGGAGTGAATCAGCTGGCAGGCACTGCTTACAATTCCCTCTAAATCTTTTCTTCTTCTGGGAAGAAGGAAATAGTGACTAATTGCAGCACCTTTCTTGTGATCATGAAATCACACCAAGAAAAGGAGAGGTTGTCAGCAGAAATACAGCCCATAGTAGTCCTCAATGACATCCATGTTCTAATCCCAGGAATGTGTGACTATGTTGCTTTACGTGGCAAAAAGGACTTTGCAGGTGTGATTAAGGATATGGATACATGATTCTTTAAAAACAAACACCTTTCCTAGCTGTGGTCAGAAAGAGACATGATAATTTAAGAAGGGTTAGAGAGAAACCTACTTTTTTAAAAACAAAAAGAAACTCTATTTATGAAGAACATCTGACTTTCTTAAAGATGTAAGCATTTTTTTTTAAAGTTATGGTTCTAGAGAGTTGGTGATTCCAGTGTTCAAGAAGTGTATTTAAAAAAAATAAGTATACGGGGCGCCTGGGTGGCTCAGTCGGTTAAGCCTCCGACTTCAGCTCAGGTCACGATCTCACGGTCCGTGGGTTCGAGCCCCGCATCGGGCTCTGGGCTGATATCTCGGAGCCTGGAGCCTGCTTCCGATTCTGTGTCTCCCTCTCTCTCTGCCCCTCCCACGTTCATGCTCTCTCTCTGTCTCAAAAATAAATAAACGTTAAAAAAAATTAAAAAAAAAATAAGTATATATCAAAATTAATTGCAAAAACAAACCCACACCAACCACACACAGCTGAATGAATGAATGAATAAATAAGTAAATAAATAAAGCCAGCTTTTAGTTGTCTTGGAATGTACTGCCATGGATTTCAGCTGTTCTTTGAAAAAGGCTCACCACTTCTTTGGAAATCACTAGAGATGGAGTCAGTCACAGAAGGAAATGTCTTTTAACAAGCAAGCTGCTTGTGATGATTACATTTATATGTCAGCTTGACCACAGGGGGCCTGGATATCTGGTCAAATATTATTCTGGGTGTTTCTGTGAAGGTATTTTGTACGAGCTTAACATTTATGTATGTATGTTTTGTTTCAAGTTTCTATTTAAATGCTAGTTAATTAACATGCAGTGTAATATTAGTTCCAGAAGTAGAATTTAGTGATTCATCACTTATATATAATACTCAATGGATGGGCTTAACATTTAAATTGGGGGCACCTGGGTGGCTCAGTCGATTAAGCGGCCGACTTCGGCTCAGGGCATGATCTCACGGTCCGTGAGTTCGAGCCCCGCATCGGGCTCTGTGCTGATCCCCTCGGAGCCTGGAGCCTGTTTCAGATTCTGTGTCTCCCTCTCTCTGACCCTACCCCATTCATGCTCTGTCTCTCTCTGTCTCAAAAATAAATAAACGTTAAAAAAAAATTAAAAAATAAATTGGTAGACTGAGCAAAGCAATTTGTCGTCCGTCAGCCAATGAATTGAAGGCCTAAATAGACAAAAAAGGCCGGTCCTCCCCTACCTAAGAAAAATTCTTACTGACTTCCTACCTTTGGGCTGTGACATCAGCATTTTCCCTTCTTTGGATATGAACTGAAACACAGGCTCTTTCTGGTTCTTGAGCTTACCAGTGTTTGGACTATAGACGTTAGTTTTGAGTCCTGTTCCCCCCGCTCCAGTGTCGGTTCTTGAGTTCTGCCAAGAAATAATTTGGAGCCAAACTCTTAAGCAAGCTAGTGTTTAACAGGGGTCAAAGCTAAAGTACACCCTAAAGGTGGGAAAGGAGACAAGCCCAGAAGCGGCATCTGTACTGGGGTAAGGGGGGGTCTTACCTGAATCTGGGTTGAAGAGTCTCACTATGGGCGGTCTTTGTTCTCCAATCACCTGGGAGTCTCCTCCTACAAGTCAGTAGAGGGTAGCCTATGACCAAGTATGATCCTTAGGGGACCAGTCATGGCAGCCATCCCCCTCAAGGCAGGTCAAAACCGTGAGGTAAATGTATTGTAATGAAGCTAAAGGTTACTTTAGGGCAGTGGTTATGGGGAAGAGTGCACACGTGTGCCCCAGGGTTTTTACCACCAATTGTGGGAAACTTTCCCTTTGCAGCCCTGCAGGTGGTTAGAGGTTTCTATCTTTTAGATATCTTTTTGAGTTTTATCTTTTTCAGTGGTTGTTAAGTCCCATTCTTTACTCTAATCTAGCTAAGTGCCCACTCTGTCAGAACTACTAGAACTATACCATTGGCTCTCTTGAGTCTTTAGCTTACCATTGCAGATCTTGGGACTTGTCATCCCCTATAATTGCAAGAGTCAATTCCTTATAATAAATGTCTTTTCCTGTCTCTTTCCCTCTTCTCTTTTCCACACACACACACACACACACACACACACACACACACACACACACTATTGGTTTTGTTTCTCTAATAAACAACTTGATTTAAACTACTTGCTTCTTAGAAAATACAATAAGATTACAAGGCCCAGCTGGTGGAGTAAATGGTTCACCACCAATTCACAGGGAGTTTACAGGCTGATGAGATCAGCAGTTGTTGGCCTATGGCGCACAAAATAAGAGCATTCACTGAAAGTGGAAAAAGAATATTGAGGGGAAGGATGTTTCCCTCAGTTCCCACTCAGCCTTTTAGCTTACTAACAGTAAAGAATGTGTTCTGCAACATCTCAGGGAAAACATTTGAAACGATTGTAAAAAAAAAGTCTACTTAGTATTACTTCCCAGAAAGGCTGTCTCTGAAAAGAAAGAGGAACCCACACAACGTTTCACTGGAGAGGAGGAGGAAGCATTCTGTCTCCCATTCACTTTGGCTCCTATATAAGACATCATCCAGGAGACTGTTCTACCAAAGCTCCACCCCACCCCCACCCACACTCCAGTCATGTCTCTCATAGGATGGTAACTGAGATGTGGAAAGATACTTGAAGCACATCTCAAAGTTAATGGAACCATGCAACACTTGTACAGTCAGATGGAGGAAAAGTAAACCTGCTCAAAAATATCATTGTAAGTCACATTTGCATTGACATCATTTTTATAAAATAGTATCTCACTGTGGGAAATCTGCTTTGACTTTTCTCTGCTTTATCCACAAACTTATTCCTCCAAATACAAATAACTGTTGAAATTCAGGCAGTGAGTTGGCTGTCTCTGTGTCTTCAAGATTGGCTTTAAATCTCAGGACATACCCAGAAGAGAAGTATTTACCATTGAACTGGTGGAACTTGGTTCCCTTTTCGCTCCACTAATAAACCAAAAGCCAAGGAATTTAGGTGGTCTCTAGAAACTGAGGATGGCAAGGAAACCAATTCTTCCCTAATGCCTCAGTAAGGAATGCAATCCTACTGACACTTTAATTTTAGTTTAGTAAGACTCATGTTGGACGTCTGACCTATGGAACTATAAGATAGTAAATTTGTATTTTTAAGCCACTTAATTTGTAGTAGTTTATTATGACAAAAGAGAAAGTTAATGTAGAAGCCAATTGTCAGAATACAGAAGAAAAATAGAAGGAACCTAGGACAATAATGATCGCCTGTAGCAAAGGAGGACTACATTTAAACATTGTGTGTTTGAGAGAGAGAAAATGAAATCTCCATCTTCTATATGCCATTGTTTTGTAAGTCTCATTATTAAGATCCATTTTTTCACTAATACAATGAGGAGTTCTCTTATACATTCTTTTCTCTTCCCTCATCCTCTAAATTAATAGTTTAATTTTTGCTGAAGTGAATATTCAGTGTTTATATTATTAAAACAATATAAGTAATTATTTTTGAGCTAAGAAATCTACTATTATATCTTTTCCTCCTTTGAAGAATATTTTATTTTCCAGAAGTGTGAGTGTATGTGTGTGTTTCTAAATAGTTAAAGCTATCAACTTAGCTATTAACTCTGTTTTTCTATTCTTGAGCATCTCCTGGAAGCTTCCATTTGCCTTTGCCATCCAGACTGGTTATACTATGGGCTTGCTGGCCACCCTCTATTTTGAGGAATACTTTTGCCTCTTTTCTGTGTTGGATCCTCTGATTCTTGGATTCTTGGATTAATTTTCTTGGTTTACTTGTTTTGATGGAATATATAGTTTAATAGGTTTCTGAGAAATCTACATGAAAAGTACATTTTTAAAGGATTACACATGTCTGAACCATTTTAATTCTTGTTGCACACTTGACTGATATTTAGGATAGGTAGACATTATAAGGTATTTTTTTCCTCAGGATTTTGTTCCATGTACAATAATTTTGTCATCATAATCATTATAATCATTTTGTTCCATAATTATATAACTTTTAGTATTTGTATTGAAAAGTCCCATACTAATAGCATGAGCCATTTCTCTGGAAGCTGTTAATGTTCTCTCAGTATCAGGTTTCTGAAAATTCCCAGTGTTTCATCTTGTGGTGAAACTTTTCCCAATAATTGTGCTGGGTTCTTGGGTTTTTTTTTCCATCTGTAGACTCATTTTCTTCAGTACTGGAATATGTTCTTATATTATTTCTTCAGAATGCTTTTTATCTTTTGCATTCCTAGTTCAGGGATTCCTATTAGATACTAATTTTCTTGAACTTTTATTTCCTTTCCTCCTATTTTCTTTCTTTTGCATTTTTTTCTACTTACCATATTTCTTGAATTTTATTTTCCAACAGTTTGGCACTTCTGTTGATTTTTTCTTCATGGTTTCTTTAAAAAATTTTTTTAATGTTTATTTTTCAGAGAGAGAGAGAGAGAGAGCACATGGGGAGAGGCTGAGAGGGAGACACAGCATCCAAAGTAGGCTCCAGGCTCTGAGCTGTCAGCACAGAGCCTGATGCAGGGCATGAACCCATGATATCATGACTTGAGCTGAAGTTGGATGCTTAACTGACTGAGACACCCAGGCACCCTTCTAATCATATTTTTAGCATCTTGCTATGATTCATGAATTAGTGCATGTGTTTACTCTCTGTATGTATTACCTCTAAGCTGTTTCTTCTGTTTGTCCATTGTCTTGGTTTGTAATAGTGGAAGTTTGGTAAATTTTTCACAATGTTTTATAGTTTCACTCATATTTAAATCAGTAATTAAGGAAAATTTAGAAGTTTTATGGTCCTGCTCAGTCTTGTCTACAGATTGGTTTTACTGGAACGATTCTTCCAGTGGAAGACCCTTAAATGTCGCTTTATGTAAGTCTCTTCTCTGGTGTGTTCCAGGTTCCTCAGGAAAAGGTCTTTTAACCTCTTGCCTTGGGGCAATTAATATGCCCACTTGATTTATAAGTAATCCTTTATTTTCAGTCCATCACAGCATTTTCTCTCTTTTCTGTGCCTATTTTTCTCAAGTCCAGATCTTTTCTGGTTCTATTTTTTTCTAGAGAATTATTTTCCCACTTCCTTCAAACATAAGAGAGCAGTATTTGCCTAGTTGAGACAGGAGGGAGGATCTTTACATGCTCTTTCTTTAGATTTGTCATCTCTGCTTTACTGCAGACTCCTGTGGCAACTAGTGCTTCCAATTATGAAGCTTTCTGGGGATTTGCAGAGCAAATGAGCTTGAGTCTTGTTGACATCTTCATTCACCTTTCTGTCCTCTATAAATTCAGTTTGTACTTTTTAATCTTTCATTCCTTTTAAAAAATCCTTATTTATCTATTGAGAGAGAGAGAGAGAGAGAGAGAGAGAGAGAGAGAGAGAGAGAGAGAGA
>NW_024412377.1:90628652-90633363 GCF_014898765.1 Herpailurus yagouaroundi
AGAGAGAGAGAGAGAGAGAGAGAGAGAGAGAGAGAGAGAGAGAGAGAACAGTCAGGGGAGGGGCAGAGAGAGAGACAGAGAATCCCTAGCAGGGTTGGAACTCAGGAACCAGAGCTAAAATCAAGGGTCAGATGCTTAACTGACTGAGCCACTCTGGCTCCCCATAATCTTTCATTCTTTATATGTGGTGTTTTGCATTATAGATATCTACTAATTTCTTTGAAGATGAAGTTGGTGGATCCCATTCTAACTTGAATTGTATTTTGTTACTTTGATTTGCATTTTTAAATAAGCATAAAATAGAGTTTTTGCCTTTATCTTAAAGCTGAAATTCCATTTTAGATATTTAATGATATAACAACATTTCTAAATAAGTGGCATGATTTTTTTAAAGTCTTTTTTTAGCAAATAACTTAAAAGTTACCTACTATACAGAAGCAAAACAATAGTTTAATTAATTTTAGTTGCTTAATTTTAGTTAACATCAGAACATGAACAGTTTTAATCATATAATTTGTTTAAAAAGTCTGTTCAAAAATTAAAGGGCAGGTAAATTTAGACATCATTTAGGCAAAACCACTCACTTAGAAATGATAGTTCTCAAAATATTAAGTTCACAGTCTTTGTGGCTGTGGCAGTATGAATAAGGCCACTGATCACAGAAATCTCAATATTGTGTTTGTCTCCACTGTATAGTTTTATATTTTGCTTGTATTTTATGGTAACATAAAGGGAACCAATTAGTGAGTGAACAAGTAGAGGTCAGAAATATAAGAAAAAAACCAAAACATGAGGAAGGAAACAATAATACATTTAAAATTTTTTAAATGTTTATTTATTTTTGAGAGACAGAGAATGAGTGGGGGAGGAGCAGACAGAGAGGAAGACAAAGAATCCGAAGCAGGCTCCAAGCTCTGAGCTGTTGGCACACAGCTTGACGTGGTGGTTGAACCCACAAACTATGAGATCATGACCTGAGCCGAAGTTGGACGCTTAACCGACTGAGCCACCCAGGCGCCCTAACAATAATACATTTTAGAGTCAGATGTGTATGATAAGACAAAGAAATACAGAAAGACCCTGAGATCTACCATTAACAAACTACTCACTAATGTACTTTCACATCTCTATTTCCATGTTTTACCGTATACCATTATCTAAATTTGAAATGCTTGAATAGAAGTTTGGGAGGTTGTGCGTGTGTGTGTTGATACTTGAACCTAATTTAGAAACTAAATTATGTTTTATACTATTAATATAGTATTTCTATTTGTATTAATTCCTTAGGTGGATTACAAACTGGTTTTATATCCCAACATATAGCAAAATGCCTATATATGGAAGCTATTTCATAAGTCTTTGAATTGAAGTTCACAGCAAATCCCCACATTAACTAAGCCCACAGCAAATCCCCAATAATCTTAATTTATAAGGTCATCATTTTCTATGCCATTTTTGAAAACAGTTGCACCATTTTAAATTTGTTTTCATTCAAAACCTAAGTATAAAGGAAATGTCTTATGTGTTGGCAGTATTATTATAATTCTTGTTTCTCTCTCAACACTTCTCACAATGTCTTCCGCATAGAAAATTCAATGTGCCTGGGTTGATAGAACAAATTGCAAAGAGATGCACTTAGGTAGAGGGCAAAAGAGTACGAAAAATGTATACTGACAATGAAATCAAAAGACAGAAATATACCTCTATTTTCTTGGTAAATCATCACAAAAGATATAATCAAAACCAAGTATTTTATGCTCTTGTAATTTATAAACACTGAGATGTCAGTCTACCTTGTGTAGCAGGTATTCCTGTGTGTGTGAGTGGAAACTATTCAAAAATCACCTGGCACTAAGTGACAAACTTATTATTAATAATATTATTATAATTATTAATATTCTTATTATCATATTATTATATTAGTGGTGATGATGAGGGTAGATATGGCTGCCAAGTATTTATGTTTCCATAAGTACAGTTACACAAGGGAATATCATATCTAAATACTAGTCCTGTGCACTTGATGAATGTGAATGGCCTGGTCACTTTTCCCTACTCTTAAGCAATACTATTAATTTCAGAACCTGGGGATAGGAACTGTGTGAAAGAAAACATTTCTTTTTGGAGCAATTCCTTTTAGCATTATATATAACACAAAGGTTATAAGGAAGCCGTGTGCTGATATGGGGATAAGAAATAAATACCATACTTGCTAACTCTAATAATTTAACAATGGAATAAAAAGAATATTTAATTATCACAGGGAATTATTTATTATTAACTTCTTTAGGTGATGCTGAAAAGAAGAGCAAAATAAAGGGAATTTCGGTTTCAGAATAGGTGAGTCTAGAACAATTATATATAAAGTTAGATTTAAAATACTCAGAGTTTAAGGGTACCTGGGTGGCTCAGTCCATGAAGCATCTGACTTCAGATCCAGTCATGATCTCACACTTCATGAGTTTGAGCCCAGCATCGGGCTCTGCACTAAGAGTGAGAGTACAGAGCCTGCTTGGGATTTTCCCTCACCCGCTCATACTGTCTCTCATTCTCAAAAATTGATAAATATTTTTTAAAAATGCTCAAAGTTTAAATAACATAAGTAGCTGATGAGTTCCTATGATGAGCATCATCATAGAGGAAATCTTTACCCTGTAATTTATCTCATTATGAATATGTTTAAAAAATTTTTTAAATGTTTATTTACTTTTGATAGAGACCGTGTGATAGGGGGAGGGGCAGAGAGAGGGAGACACAGAATCCAAAGGGGGCTCCAGGCTCTGAGATGTCAGTACAGAGCCCCACGTTAGGCTGGAGCCCACCAGCTGTGAGATCATGACCTGAGCCAAAGTCTGGCACTTAACTGACTGAACCACCCAGGCACCCCTGATTATGAATACCAAATTGGCTGAATTGATTATATCCCATATATATCTTTCATTATTATTGATATCAAGCACATAAAACATATGAGATCTTATGCATATGGTTCTTTCTCTTTAAGATTTAGATTGAAAATCTTACTCAACTTCTAGGTTATTAGTTGCTGAAGTTTTTAATTTCTCTGTTTTAGAAGTAAACATGATACAAATTAAATTTTCTTATGTGCTAAATTGTTCCTCGTAGGAACATTTTGCTTTGTCCCATGTTTCCTTTCATCAAAAGTACTTTAAAACTACTTGTGGAGATAGAAAATTAGTATGTAACATGTCCATATTTTAATTTCTAAGTCCTGACAAATCAATTGAATTTAAAACAGTAAAATGAACCAAACAAACAACAGTGTGACTGGTATCACTTCTTCCCATATTCAAAGTTATTGATAAATATTTATCAACATGAATCCCCTTAGTCCCAGGTGCCTATATGATATGGTGTTTGCCTTTAATAAGTGCAATATTTTTTTTTTCTAGACTCCAAGTTCTCATTCAACTGGACTATATTTTCATCATCATTATCATAATAATTATAAATATTAAGCACTAAATGCATGTGAATCACGCTGCTAAGGTTCTTACATGTGTATTACTTCACTTAATACGGGTAATGATGTTATGAGGTAGTTATTACCTCTATCATCCAGGTAGGGAGAGTAAGGTACATGGAGAAGGTTAGACATCATCCAGGGTCTACAGAGAGTAGTACTAGAACAAGACTCAAGTTTGGATAGTAGGATCAGGAACAATTGCCCTCTTGAAGGTCTTCATAGATGGATGTGTTTTAACTTCAAAATGAAAAAAAAAAGGATTGGATTAGACGTTGAAGTAGAGCTGAAAATAATAATCTGTAATCACAAAATATTTGTTAGAATTGTAATGGGACACTGAAATCTTATTAAGGTGCTCACTAGTACTTCCTTTTTAAAAAATCTATTTTATCTCAATTTATTTCACCTTAAATACATCTGAGTAGACTTAAGGGTGTTAGGAAGTGTAGTCTTTTGCAGAACTTCTGTAAGTTAAAATTAAATATTCAAAATGAAAATAGAATGATAAACAGTATTTTATTTACAATATATTATTTATGAGAATTAAAAGTCAATATAGAAATTTGCATATCTAGGGGCTCCCGGGTGGCTCAGTCGGTTAAGTGTCTGACTTCAGCTCAGGTCACGATCTCATGGTTTGTGGGTTTGAGCACCGTGTCAGGCTCTGTGCTGACAGCTCAGAGCCTGGAGCCTGTTTCAGATCTGTTCTCCCTCTCTCTCTCTCTCTGTCCCTCCCCTGCTCGCACTCTGTCTTTCTCCCTCAAAAATAAAGACACATAAAAAAAAATTTTGCATATCTAACTTTTCATGGAAATTGGTTTTTCTCAAATGATAAGTAATTTTGGAGAATGTTACCTTTTTAAGTTACTTTAAAATTCATTCAAGGGTTTACTGACACAAATTGTAATAACATAACATTAAACTATTATGAATCAGAGTTAAATATGAAAGTATTTATTTTTTATTTTATTTTTTATTTATTTATTTATTTATTTTTTTCTTTTTTATTTTTTTTTATTTATTTTTTTTATTTATATATGAAATTTATTGTCAAATTGGTTTCCATACAACACCCAGTGCTCATCCCAAAAGGTGCCCTCCTCAATACCCATCACCCACCCTCTCCTCCCTCCCACCCCCCATCAACCCTCAGTTTGCTCTCAGTTCTCAACAGTCTCTTATGCTTTGGCTCTCTCCCACCCTAACCTCTTTTTTTTTTTTTTT
>NW_024412377.1:90638363-90758289 GCF_014898765.1 Herpailurus yagouaroundi
CTTCAGGAGGGGCCCTGTGGCAGCAGGAGGGAGTCAGATCCGCTGCCAGAGGTTTGGCTCCGCAGAAGCGCAGAGTTGGGTGTTTGCGTGGAGTGAGTAACGAGTGCCTTTTTTCCCCACCAAACTGAGCTCTGTTGTCAGGGGGCTCAGCAGCTCTCCTTCCCTTTGTCCTCTAGCCTTCCCGCTTTCTGAGCAGAGCTGTTAACTTATGACCTCCCAGACGCTAAGTCGCGCTTGCTGTCAGAACACAGTCCGTCAGGCCCCTCCGCTTTTTGCAAGCCAGACTCGGGGACTCTGCTTGGCCAGCGAGCCGCCCCTCCGCCCAGGCTCCCTCCCGCCAGTCCGTGGAGCGCGCACCGCCTCGCCGCCCTTCCTACCCTCTTCCGTTGGCCTCTCGTCTGCGCTTGGCTCCGGCGACTCCGTTCTGCTAATCCTCTGGTTGTTTTCTGGGTTATTTAGGCAGGTGTAGGTGGAATCTAAGTGATCGGTAGGACTCGCGGTGAGCCCAGCGTCCTCCTACGCCGCCATCTTCCCTCTCGGTCTGTGGATAAATCCATTTTTAAAATAAGGTTTATATTTAAATAAAGAGCACATGTAAATGACTTGACATTAACTGACAATTTGTTGTTACAATTTACTATTCCACAGAAAGTTCAAATGACTCCCTGAGGTAAATTTTCTATGTGTAATGATGGTTTAATTTAATTGTTTACTAACAGATATGAATTCACACATGAAGTTCAGTTTTTTAATTTATTTTTTTAATTTTTAAATTTTTATTTATTTTTAATTTTTAATGCTTTTTAATTTTATTTTAGAGAGAGAGAGAGTCAGAGTGCAAGCGGGAGAGGGGCAGAAAGAGAGGGAAACACAGAAACTGAAGGAGGCTCCAGGCTCTGAGCTATTAGCACAGAGCCTGATGCGGGGTTTGAACTCATGAACTGTGAAATCATGACCTGAGCTGAGGGCAGATGCCCAACCGACTGAGCCACCTATCTGCCCCAATTTTTTAATTTATAATGTTAAAGTTAAAATCCACAGGTCAGTGTGTGTGTGTGTGTGTGTGTGTGTGTGTGTGTGTGTGTATGTGAAATTGTAGTCCATGATTTTCCTAATCAACTTAAAAAAAAGTGTTCATATTAATCTTTCACTGACATATATTGATGAGGGAGCATAAGGCAAGCTGAGGGCAAAGTATAAGTTAGCACACATTCCCAGCCCCGGTGGAATATGTGTAATATTCCTCGGACACTCCTGGTTACCCAATAACAAAGGAAATGGTGTAAGTGCTTGCCATGGTAATGTGGGAAACGAAGGCAATTGAAAAAGTAAATCCCTTTACTGCCTACAGCCCACTGACAACTCCTTGAAACAGGCACAGTGACCTCCATCTAGGAGCTCAGCTGCCTCGATGATGACACTTTGTTAGGGGCAAAAGGGAATCTTGACTTAACATTTTCCTGATCCCCCCCCCTCCCCCCAGGATCCTGTAAGTCTACTTTAACATATAAAAAATTCCTTTGGAAACTTCTTTTATCTCAACAACCCCAAGATATATGCTGGCAATCATACTCCAAGCTTACGGCCCCCTGATATACATCTGAAGGTTCTCATAAATGAGGTTTTACAAACGGTAATAAGTGGCATTTTCATAACAGCTGCTGGCCCCTCAAGGGTCTGGTAACTTTGCTTCCAAAATTCCTTAGAGACTGTATCCCTAACTCCCTCCCAACCTGAAGAATATAATCAGTTAGCCATCACAACCCCAGTGCAGATCTTTCTGCCCACAGGTCTTGTCCCCAGGCTTTAATAAAATAACCTTTTTGCACCAAAGATGTCTTCAAGAATTCTTTCTTGGCTGCCAGCTCTGAACCCCACCATCACCCCAAAACATCATCAATGGTGATGTGGGAAACAAAGGCAAAGAAAAATTAAATTCCATTACTGCCTACAGCTCATTGACAAGTCCTTGAAACAGGAAGAGTGATCTCCCTCTAGGGACTCAGCTGCCTCAATCATGACACTTTGCTAGGGGCAAAAGGGAATCTTGACTTAACATTATCCTGATCCCCAAGGATCCTGTAAGTCTCCTTAAATACATAAAAATTTCTTTGCAAACCTCCGTTATCTTTAACCCCCAAATAATGTGTTGGCAATTATACTCAAGTGTATGGCCTCTGATATACATCTGAAGGGTCTCATGACTGAAATTTTACTAAACCATAATAAATGATGTTTTCCCAACAACAGCTAGCCCCTCAAATCCTGGAAACCTTGCTTCCCAAATTCCTTACAGACTTTCGCTGTCCCTAACTCCCTCCCAACCTGAGAGTATATAATCAGTCACTCTTCACAACTCTAGTGCAGCTTTTTCTGCCTACAGGTCCTCTCCCCGGGCTTTAATAAAACCACCTTTTTTGCACCAAAGATATCTTCATGAATTCTTTCTTGGCCGTCAGCTATGAACCTCACCATCACCCCCAAGCCCCATCATATATCACTATATTTTATGTAAATTTTTGAACTTTCACTAGGCATCACCCGATACTTTCTATTCATCTCTCATAAATTTGTAAACAGGCTGTTCTTCTACCATGTTCTTATTTCTCTCACCTTTCTTGATGGATGCTGCACATTAAGTTACTTTAGACATCTTCACAATGCTCTGAAATTGAGTTTCCTGAGACATTTAAAAATGATATTATTTATATCAACATGCCAGTTATGAATTTAGTCTCTCAGCTTTAAATCCACATTGGATTGCCTTTTCTGTGACTCTGGAGCTGGATCCTGGAACTATTCCTTTTTTGCCAGCCATCTTGAGACGAAGCTTTGTCAGTTGTGTGCATTAGAGGGACATGGGAAAGCAAAGAGATTTCTCTTCTGGAGCTATGTGGGTTGCTATAGGCAGGATCCTAGAGTGCATATGGTTTCTGAAGTGACCTGAACTTGTAGCAGTGACCTGAACTTGCAGCTTCTGTAGGACTAGGCTTCTGGAGGATCTTGCTGAATACAGTCAAGCAGAGTGGTACCTTCTCTGAATGGCCTGCCCCAGAACCCACTCAGGCAGCTTGGTAGTGTTTAGGAGGAAGACCTTCCTCTGCCCTGTGGTCCTTCTAGCAGAACTTAAAATCAAATTGACATGAAACAAATTAACACGAAAAAAACCCCCAAATTTAGTAGGTTACCTATGGGGAATCCACATAGATATGAAATTCCAAAAGTCACACATGTCTCATATGAGCTAAGGAGAGGAGTATGAGGCTGAAGATACAAAGGGGAGAGAACTCATTAGCTAGAAGGTGAAAGGAGATGTTTGGAAAAACAAGATTGCTCTATTATGAAAATAAATTCCTTAGGTAAAAGGGAGTCTCTGTTAATAGCTCTCTTTCTATTATAGGATCTCCATTCCAATTAAGTTTAGGCAGTTGTGGGGGAGACAGAGAGATTTTCCTGTATCTTCTGGATTTTGATTACTTTTAACTCAAAATAATCGTTAGGCCAAATTGGCCCATCTTGCGGCAGCCTGCCCTGAGTCCCTGCTGTAGCCTCACTGAATGTCTCCACTACCCAGAGTAACAGCTATTTACTTTCCAAGGAGGTCTGGAACTCCACCCTTTTAAATGACCAGCATGGGGAGGGAACTCTTCTATGTGTGTTCCTTTCCTAGGGTGCTCTGTCTGAGCCCTAGGGGTAGTAGCTCTCTTCTACATCTTTTACTCTTATGTTCTTTAGAGTTCTTTTACTCCTTTCTAGCCAATCCTCTTTTCTCTAATTTTCTATTATAATTGGCAATTCTTTATATTAAACTTTCCCTGTTCAAATTACTGTATAGTTTGTCTTCTGGTTAGACTCTCATTATTAATATAATCAATAATAAACTATTATATATAATATACATCTTCAGTAAGACTGAAGATTCTTCAGTGTATATTGTTGAAGAGGTGTCTATGTATAAGATATGCCTACAATGATGAGGGACCATGAGGCAGGCTGAGGGGCGAAGCATAAGCTAGCAACACTCCCAACCCCCACCCAGGTGGAATCTGTGTGATATTCCTTGGACACTCCCAGCTACCCAAAAACAAAGGAAAGGAGTTTAAGTGCTTGTCATGGTGATGTGGGAAACTAAGGCAAATGAAAAATTAAATTCCCTTACTGCCTACAGCCCACTGACAAGTCCTTGAAACAGGCAAAGTGAGCTCCCTCTAGGGGCTCAGCTGTCTTGATTATAACACTTCACTAGGGCAAAAGAGAACCTTGGCTTAACATTGTTTCAACCTTGAGGATCCTGTAAGTCTATTTCCTCAACTGGCCACGATATATGCTAGAAATCCTGCTCTAAGCTTATGTCTCATTCCCACCCCCCACCCCAAATGCATCTGAGAGGTCTCATGACTGAGGTTTTATTAAACGGTGCTAAATGGTGTTTCCCTAGCAACAGCTAGCTCCTCAACGTGCTGGAAACCTTGCTTCCAAAGTACCTTAGATACTTACTCTATCCCTGTCCCCTTCCAACCTGAGGGTATATAATGAGTTACCCATCACAACCCCAGGACAGCTCTTCCTGCCATGGGTCCCATCCCCATGCTTTAATAAAATCACCTTTTTGCACCAAAGATGTCTACAAGAATTCTTTCTTGGCCATTGGCTCCATACCACCCCACAAACCCCACCCCCCAAAAACTTCTTCAGATGACACCTATGGAGTAGATGGAAGACCAGGAACTCACCAAACCAGCATTTATTTATAATACAACTTCCTTATAATAACTTAGTTTACTGTGACCTTGGAACATAGCTAATAAGGCACTGGAAAGCATTTAATTAATGGAGGTAACTCACCTAGGCAAATAAATTAATCCAAATAATCACAACAAGATAGTTTTAAACATATCAAGCTGGCAAGTTCCTTGTCAATTTTATTTTCATATTGAAATAAATAAATTTAATGCCTGAATGTGTAGGAGTAGTTATTCCTAGGCAATTTTATATCCCTGTTATTAGCAAGTGATGCATGAGTCCAGGCAGACTTCAAAGGTTTAAAACAGAAAGGTGCTTAAAAGGTACTTTACTTCAAATATCTCCACTCAAAAATGCCTATTAAGGTAGGAGTCAATGGGATCCTAAGTAGAACAAAGTAAACACTAATCAAGGAGTGACTTCATCATCTAGGCATTCTTAGCAGCTAGCACAGGTCCTCATGCATTTTGGGCACTTAATAAAATGTGTTAAATGGATGGGTGGATTTAGCTATATGTGTCTAGGATTTTCCTTTTCTTTTTATAAAGTAAAATGTTAAAAGAAGAAGAGTTTAAAACTATATTATGTATCTATTATAGAAACTAATCTTTTCTTATGAAGTATAGCCCTAATTGTAGGTAGTCAGGTAGTAGCTGTTTTCACTCTTTACTGGCAACATGAAGAGAGTGGAAAAGATAGAAGCTTTGTGTTTTAAACTTTGGAAACTGTTCATAGGTTTTATAACATTGGAAAGTCACTATTATCACTACTAGTCACGTCTTGACTTGCTATCAGTAGGTCAAATTTTTACCATGTGTTTATTTTACATTTTCTTTCTATATAAACAGTTGCATTCTAGTGGCTACTAGGAAAATTCTTGTCTTCTAAGGAGTCAGTATAGTGGGGTGAAAAGAATTACCATGAGGTAAAATATATGGGTTCTTGTTCCCAGTCCTCTGCATTCCCCATCGAGCCCCATCCCACACCACTCCATCTCTGGTCTCTAGGACAAAGATAAATATCAAAGTCTTAATTTCTCCATTGAAGATGGGGAATTTGCTTTGTCTTATACCCCTTATGTTGTTTTGAGGACCCAAGAAGGTTTCATATAATAATTAGTATAATTATTATTTAAAACAGTATAATAATGTTTTAAAAATTAACTAATAATATGTATAAGTTTATACACATTGAATCTATGTCTATCCAGGGGATTAATGCCTCAAAGTACCTTGGGTGATTCTGATCTGAGTGATGCTACTTTGAGAGTTATTGCTCTAGTGTATGTCATTTTCAGGAGGGTGATGCTGGTTATAGCATGATAAGGCCATGCTATAAGACATGGTTAAAAGTAGGCTTCCACAAAGATAGTACAGGTATAATGATTAGTATTTTCATAGGAGCCTTTCTGGCAGTAGTGGGTGCTATGGAAGTATGTTGACATTATGATGTAGTAGACAAAAGCATAGGTTTGAAATCAACCAGCATGAGCTAAGATCCACAATCTGTCCTTTACTAACTGAAATACTTTAGTCAGGGTATTTAATTTTCACTGATCTCATCTTTTCTCATCTTTAAAATGGGATAATAATGCTTAGAGTTGTGAGATATAAAGCGAGCATGTCAAGAACTTATCACACAGTATATGGGGCATACTAATTCCCCTATTAACAATATCTCATTATATAATTAATCAGTTACTTTGCCCACAGATGACAAGTTGGACTGATTGTATATGCCAAAATTGGAATTTTTGTACAACTGCTTTAGGCACCTCTTCATTTTTCTAAAACCTTTGGATGCAGATCAGATCAGAATTGAGATAAGGTGTTAAAATAACACAGAGTAGATGCACTTGGAATTCTGTTGAATTGACTTGGTCAGTAGTTCTTAATTTTATGTGCATAAAAATTACTTGGGGTGCTTCTTACAAATATAGATTCTTATATTGAATCTGTGTGTATCCAGGGGATTAATGCCTCAAAGTACCTTGGGTGATTCTGATCTGAGTGATGCTACTTTGAGAGTTATTGCTCTAGTGTATGTCATTTTCAGGAGGGTGATGCTGGTTATAACACGAATACAACATTTTCATTGTTTCATTCCAGCATAATCTATGATTTCTACTTTTTCTTCTAAAAGATTTCCCTTTGTTATATTAAGACAAATATTTTGGGGCGCCTGGGTGGCGCAGTCGGTTAAGCGTCCGACTTCAGCCAGGTCACGATCTCGCGGTCCGTGAGTTCGAGCCCCGCGTCGGGTTCTGGGCTGATGGCTCAGAGCCTGGAGCCTGTTTCTGATTCTGTGTCTCCCTCTCTCTCTGCCCCTCCCCCGTTCATGCTCTGTCTCTCTCTGTCCCAAAAATAAATAAACGTTGAAAAAAAAATTAAAAAAAAAAAAGACAAATATTTTGGATCCAAATAATAAGATACAGTTGAATTGCTGCATTATAAAAACAAATTTCAAATGTCATAATATAATAATAAGATTGAGACTTAGAGTTCAAAAAGACTTAAATAAATAAAACTATGAAATATATATTTGCTTTATAAATATTTCTGTACACTTTGAATTGCTGTATTTTGTGATGTTGATTTATTTTCCAATTGCATTTCTGACAGTTTTTAGAGGGTGGTCATGAAAACAGAAAACAGAAAAAGAATTAGTTTTGCTTGCTTTCCATAGATAACATAAAATCCCTGAGGACATTTGTAGTATTTATTTTATTTGCTCAATCTTTGAGTTGTTTGAATTAGATATTCTGGAAATTTAGAGATTTGCTAACAATCATACTAATTTCATTGATTTCCTTCTGGTTCAAATTGTCTGTTTTGATACTTGTGTTAATTAAGTATTTTTTTTTTCAAATAGTAAAAGTCTTACCAAATTAAAAAAAGGAAATTATTCATTTAAATGTGTCTATATAAACACAACAACCTAATACTCATACTTAGAAGACTTTAGGATTAAGCTAAAGGATTTGTTAAGCAATTGAGATTAATATTATTTATCATCAACTTTATTATTGCACTAATAATAGTGATAATTTTGATGGTTAAAATGGCTGAACCCTGATAATTTACCACTTACACTTCATTACAACTTGTGAAATATTTTATTTTTATTTTATTATTTTATTTTATTTTATTTTATTTTATTTTATTTTATTTTATTATTTTATTTTATTTTATTTTATTTTATTTTATTTTATTTTATTTTATTTTATTTATTTTATGGATGAGGAAACAGTTTGAGAGTAGGATGCCCAAGTTTCCATAAGTTGTAAGTGGGATTTAAGATAGTTTATCTGATTCTGGAATTTGAAAATTTAAGTGATACACTAATAATTTGCTTTAAGAAACAAGAATAAGTTCTAAGTGTTAAGAAAAGAGAATAGTTTCACAAAATTTCAAGGATGAAATAAACTATTTTCTTTCATTTGGAAGGAAGTGGGAAATAAAAACATGAACTTAGTTCCCTTTAAATATCTAATTAATTTTCCTAGTAAATTCACAAATACATTCCAATTAACTTTATTTGAAAATTCACTGTTAATAGGATAGAAATTGACAAAAGGTATCAATAGACACAGGCAAATAAGAGAAGATTCTTTAGAGTAACATCTGCAGGAAAATGGCTTCCACCTATAGCAGAGAACAGGGCAGCATCAACGCAACAAAGTTTGGCTTTCTTAGTCTGTGCAACTTCCTCAGAGGTCACACCTTGACAGGATGCCTCTATTTACCCTAAAAATCCTTTCAGGTCATCTGAAAAACTAATCCTGGGTTTTCCTCAAGTATTTTTTCTACTTCTGACTGTATGTATAGAAATGGTTGGGTCTGCTGACTTGCCAGGATTATGGGCAAGACTTAAAGCAACTGTCGAAATGGTCCTCAGGTAAGTGCATATTCACTCTGAGGATATACATATTCATGTCAATATACATATCTATCACAACTGTAAGTTTTGAAATAAGGAAGGACCTTTCACAGCATATTCCTGTGTGAAGCCTTTGAATAGGGCAGAATTAGTCTTTGATTTCCCATACTAAGAAGAACCACATCTCAGGACCTTATTGAAATTCTATTTTCATGCACCTAAAATTATCTAAATGTTTGGCAAAATGAATCTAAAAATTACAGTTTATTCAGACATTGACTATTTAGATAGTTTGAATTTTATTAAACTTTAAACAAAATTAAGAAAAATAGTGTTTTAGTTTATAAAGAAAATTTGAGAACACATAAAAAATTGATGTTTTTAATGGTAAGTTATAATGTATTTTCCTGAATACATCAGTGTTATGTTTAAATTTTGGGGAAGAGAGCTCAGGCAGAACAAAAAATTAAACTATTTGTTTTTATATTGAGCATGGCTGTATTTATGTATTTTCTCAATAAATAAATGAAGGAAGGAAGGTATATTGGCAGGAAGGAATGATAAAGGAAAGAAGAAAGAGTGGGAGGAAGGGAAGAAGGAAGGGTGGAGGGAGGGAGGAAGGGAGAGGGAAGCAAGATAAAGATCAGAAGGTGGAGACTGGATAGAAAAAAGAGTAGAGTCAGAAGGGAGTTTATATATGAGTAAATGGCATGACTAAGAAACTAGCATTGAAATAAAAATAACAGCATTTAAATGTGAGAAATGATGAAGAACTTGCTTCCATAAAGGTAATGTTGAAGTAAAATATATCTAAGAAGAAATATTTTAGAGTAACAATTACATCCTAGGTATTGCAGTGGAAGTGTAAAGGTAAATGTAACGAGTTTTTTTTTTTTTCCTTTTTTTTGGTTTTGTTTTTATGTTGTATTTTTGTTGTTGTTGTTCTTGTTTTTCTTTTTAATAAAAAGAAATAATATAAAACCAAGGGCTGATGTTTGAGTGGGTTACCAGTTGACATTAAAAATTTACCAAAAAAATGGGGCGCCTGTGTGTCTCACTCTGTTGAGTGTCCAACTCTTGGTTTTGCCTCACATCATAATCCCATGGGTTCATGAGATCAAGCCCCACCTTGGGCTCTGCACTGACACTGCTGAGTCGGCTTGGGGTACTCTTTCTCATTCTTTCTCTCCCCTTCCCTGCTCATGCTCTTTCTCTCTCAAAATAAATAAATAGACTTAAAAAAATTACCAAAAGTGACAAAGAAACTAAAGGATAAATGAAAAAATAGAGATGCAGTTGTCAAAATTATCATTCCATTAAAGAGACTAAATGCTCTCATCCTTCTTGTACTGAAAATAATATACATTAAGGAAAATGATGAAGTTATTTAAATACTTGGTTAAATTCACTTTTTAATAAGTTGATCAATATTTTTGAGCTGTACTTATATACCAGGCACTGTGTTATATTGACTTTCAATAGTTGTTCAATTATATTAAATCAGATTTTTATATACCCTTAAGTCCTTCCTCATTTATTCCTCCATTGAAGTGTTTCCTCTACATTATATATAATTGTAAAATATCACTTGTGAGAAGACTTGGACCATTAAATTTTTATTTTCATCCTTTAGTAAACTACCATGGGGTTTTATATATCACCTACACAATGACAGGGCCAATTACAGTGTAAAAAAGCTTGAGTTGTTTTGTAAAACACTTTCTAATTTTCTGTTCTGATAATAGCATTACAGTCATAGCAAGAAGACTCTTAATGTAAAATGAAATTTACCTGAAGAATGTAAATGATGTCTTTATCAGGTGAATATCTTAAGTTGTTATCTTTCAACAAGAAAATTGACAAATCTCATTATCCATTATAATAAATACAATCTCTCCTTTTTTGAGGATTGGTAAAATTGACATTACAATTTCACAATAAATACTTCAAAACTAGAAATAAAAGTCACAATTTTTGCTTATTTTACATTAGAAAGTAAATATTCTCAAAAAGCTCTCTTTTTGAAGTTTGATAATCAAAATGTATGTGATTACTATCTCATACTATTTTAAATGAATATGTATGAATATGAACATGTAAATGCAAATGTCCATCCTTAAATGATGGAAATTGGGATATGATAAGAAATTCTATTTGTTTACTTTATATACTAAAAGTCTTTTGACTTTAAGGTGTAAATATGGAATTTCCATTACTATGTCAAAACAGAAAAAAGAAAAACAAATAAGACAGTGTTGCTGACCAAAAATTATAGATAATTTTTAAATATTAAATTAAATTTTATATTAAATTAAATATTAAAGATAATATTTGTGCTCTTTTTCTATATAGACATAGAGTAATGAGTAAAAAATATGGTTTCTGTTTCTAAACATGAACTGAATAGGAAGGATTCATTATTAATACAGGATACTAGGATGAGTTTCCAGAAGATCAGTCCATTCATTTATTCATTCTTTCACGCAGTAAGTATTTACTGAGCACCTACTCTACGAAACTCTCAGACTCTGTGGAATGAGACACGTAGGAGAGAAACAATATTTCCCCCCACTGAATTTCTGGTGAGAACTGGAATATTTTCAATTGACATTAAGTCAAATGTAAAGATACAAGCAAAGAGAAAAAAGCTTTAAGAAAACATGACTTCAGTATAGGGAAAAAAAGATAGATATATTTAATATAATACAAAAATACTACAAAGTAAAATAAAATTTGAAAAAATCCTTGAAAAGGAAATATGCATATGTACATATACATATATATATCTACAATACAACAGCAACTAGATATTACTTTTACATAAATTATTGAATATCTGTAATCTAACCCTAGACTAAACTAAAATGACCTATTTTAGAAAATCAATTAGCTTTTAGAAACATTTAAAAAATCTGCCTTTTGCAAGACTATGAAATGCAAATCTCTTGACTATTCTGTACTTTATTCATTATGGTTATGAATGTTAAATGGATAAAAAAACTGACATATAACATCAAAATAAAATTATAATAAAAAGTTATTTAGGAGTAAATGAGTAGCTCAGTCAGTTGAGTGTCTGGCTTCAGCTCAGGTCATGATATCAGGGTTCGTGAGTTCTAGCCCTACATTGGGCTCTCTGCTGTCAGCACAGATTCTGCTTCGGAGCCTTTGTTCCCCTCTCCTTCTGCCCCTTCACCTGCTCTCCTTCTCTCTCTCAAAAATAAACATTAAAAAAAACCCCGCATATTTATCAAAGTAGTCCCTAGATAATTTTCCAAGGATATCTTTGGGGAATATATTTTAATTATCCATGAAACTAAATGGTGTTTCAATTTACAAAGGAATTTGAATATCTTAATGATATTTTATTAAGATAATTTTAAATTATCATTAGTTTCCAATGATGTATTAAACATCTGGCAAATTTCCAACAGCAGTATTTGTGGATTTGAATGGAAGAATTTAATGGCTAGTTCTTTCCAGTCATATTAATAAGCAAGGAAAATTGCTGATAATATTTTTACTGTGATGAGTGCTATTGATCATGAAGATAACTGAATCAATTGGCTGGTGATAGTGTGAATTTCCATCAGGAAACAGATATACTCTGTGGGTTCTTGACATCTCCAAATCTATATAGGAAGTTGAAATGAGAAGCCAGGGATTATTGGTGAAGTAATCAAAGTCGGAGCTAAATTGTTTTCAGAAATGTGTTAAGAGCAGACTTTGATGATACACTGCAATGTTCCTATGAACTTAATGCTGATTACCTAATATGTTGATTTTACCTGCCACAAAGACAACCGGAACATTACAACCATATTTGGTAGGGATAATATGTGTTAAGAAACATTCTAGAACCACAACATCTTAAATGAGACAATAATAGCAGCAATAAAAGTAACTATAAGGCTACATAAATAAGTCGACTATTCCTATTGATTGATTTAATCTTCTTATTTTATTTTAGTTACCACAACTGCAGAGGCTTGAACTACTTATGGTTCTTAGTTAATTTTTCTTATCATCATTGATCCTTGCAAGATCCTTTTCTATTTTTTTATTCCTATTTGTCCCCACACCCCAATACAATTTTCTTTTTACTTATTCCTACTTCCCATGAGTAATCTACTTTTTTAAATATACAACTTTCTGTTTGCACATATCCTTTCCAAATGTTTATTGTTGCTTGGGTGTATGTATTTTAAATTTATGTAAATTTACACAATTTATATTGGTTACATATTTTATTTCTTTTTTTTACCTTCTCTTTTAATGATAAACTTAAAAACTTAAACTTTAAATGATAAACTTTAATGATAAACCTTTTAAGCTTCTATTTTTCTGGGTCTATTAATCTATGGGTTCCAGTTGCTACAAATTACTTCACAGTGTACAGATCCATCCTGTTTTACCTACTCACCATTCCACTGAATGGCATTAGAGAATTGTATGTGTATTTCTTTTAAAGTTTCTGGTTCATATGGTCTACGTATTTTTAATCTGCATAAATAATATCAGACAATTTTCCAGAATGGCCACATCAATCTATCTTCTACCAGGAATTGTGGACATAAAGGAATCATCATGAATCACTGATGGAATGAGACTGCCAGTAGAATGTGGGTTTGCAGTTCTAGAAATTCACTGCTCATAAACTGTGCTATTCTTTTTGACTTCCGGGAGCTCCTTGTATACTGTAGATATTACTCCCTTGGTTGATATTAGATACTACAAATATCTTCTTTAATTTTAATTCTTGGGTAATAATTTTTTTAAGATACCTTATTTGAAAAGAAAACTTTAGTTTTTATATAATCAAATTGTCTCAGTTTTTTGATTTATCGTTTAACTCTTAAAGTATTTTTAAAGGAAATCCTTCCCTGCCTTAGATTATAAAGTTATTGTCCTCTATTTCTATTTATCTTAAAATTTTATCTTTCACATTTAAATCTTAATTGATCTAGTTCTACCTTTGTAGTGTTAAGCAAGACTAAAATTTTGTTTTACTACATGGAGCGAGCAACTTTTCCAGAGTAAATCAACTAGATAATCTGTCCTCTCCCCATTGATGTATCAGTCCAACTTTATTACATATTAAGATGTCATTTGTGTATGGATATTTCATTCAGTGTGTCCGTTCTTGTACCAGAATAGTGCTGGTTTTATTTCTATAGTCTTGTAATGTATCTTAATATCTGATAGGGCAAAGTTGTACCTTTTATTACTCTTTATTAAGGTCGACTTAGCCATTTGTGAGCCTTTATCGCTCCATGTCAATTTCAGAATAAGATTATTCACTTTACCAGTTGAATATTTTAATATAGATTTCAATGACTTTGCAATGTAATCCTGATTTCTTTAATTTTTTTAAATGTTTATTTATTTTTGAGGGGGGGGAACGGCAGAGAGAGGGAGACACATAATTTGAAACAGGCTCCAGGCTCTGTGTTGTCAGCACAGAGCCCTACGTGGTTGTTGAACTCACAAACCACAAGATCATGACCTGAGCCAAAGTCGAATGCTTAACTGACTGAGCCACCCAGGTGCCCCTATAATCCTGATTTCTTTTCTTTATTTCTTTTTTTTATTAAAAAAAAAATTTAATGTTCATTTATTTTTGAGGCGTGGGGAGGGGTGGAAGGTGCAGAGAGAGAGGTAGACACAGATTTCAAACCAGGTTCCAGGCTCCAAGCTGTCAGCACAAAGCCCAACGCCAGGCTCAAACTCACGGACTTATGGACCTGAGCCTAAGTCCGCCACTCAACCACTGAGCCACCCAGGTGGCTATAATCTTGATTTCTAATAAAAAATACCTATAATCTTGATTTCTAATAAAAATAGCTAACATGCAAGAGAGAGTGAGTACCTGCTCTCTTAGATTAAAAATCAAATAAAACTTTAGAATTCTTATAATTGATATAAATTGCAAAGCTCTGAGCAGTCTAATAAGATTATACAAGATGTTTGACTTAATGATAGACTGAAATATATAAATACATATCATCCTGAAAGAAATAATTTTTTGTTTTCATATTGGAAAAGAGTCAGAAGATTGACTATCCTGAGGACACTTGAAAGTTTTGTGAAATGGATGGATGCTCTCAGGTTTGTTACTGGAGTAATAAATTGAGTCAGAATTTCAGGAGAACCTCTGTAAGCATTTAAAATATTTTATGTTATTTTTTTTATTTTTTTATTTTTTTAAATTTTTTTTTCAACGTTTATTTATTTTTGGGACAGAGAGAGACAGAGCATGAACGGGGGAGGGGCAGAGAGAGAGGGAGACACAGAATCGGAAACAGGCTCCAGGCTCTGAGCCATCAGCCCAGAGCCCAACAGGGGCTCGAACTCACGGACCGCGAGATCGTGACCTGGCTGAAGTCGGACGCTTAACCGACTGTGCCACCCAGGCGCCCCAGCATTTAAAATATTTTAAATGTTCAGGGCACCTGGGTGGATCAGTTGGCTAAGCATCCAACTTTGGCTCAGGTCATGATCTTGCAGTTCATGAGTTCCACCCCCATGTTGGGCTCTGTGCTGACAGCTCAGAGCCTGGGGCCTGCTTCAGAGTCTGTCTCCCTCTCTCTCTGCCCCTCCCCCACTCACACTCTGTCTCACTCTTTTGAAAATAAATAAACATTAAAAGAAATTGAAAAAAAAAAACGTCCTACTTGGGATTAAGACCATGTGATGACTGAGGTTATAAAGACGGGGAAACAGTAGGAAAAAAATCAGAATATTGTGTACTTTTTGTTGTTTTCTGAGTCTTGGAAGAGGGAATAGAGGTAGAAATGGAAGGAAATAATTCTGTCCTAAGAGTTGCTCTCTACTTGTGACCTGAAATCAAAACTGACTGAGAGTTCCACAATTTCTAGTTTCCAGGGTTAAAAAGACTAAATTGCAATGGTTATTATGGTGGTTTTGAAGCTACAACTTTAACAGGAAGTAATCTAGTGACCTGCTTTTGCCAAGTACTTTCTTTTGAGTGTTAACCACTAAACAAGAATAGGAGCCTACAACAAAAGGCCTATTATTCCAAATTGCTTTAAAATCAGCAGCAGGCAAAGCCAAATTGCTTTAAGACCTTTAAACTAGAGTCCATGGTATGGACAGCATGAAGAAACCAGTAGAAAAAGAATAGAGAATTTAGTACTTCAGACTTAAAGATTTTATCTAGACAAGATCCTTGACCATGATTACATATAATTTACCCGAAACATATAATTCTTTCCTGTTGAAGATTATAAATCCTCCCTCTGGGGAACTCAGGCTTTCCCCAATGAAACAGATATGGCCAGAAATGATATATGTCTTCATAGGGCAGAGTCAGTATATGATTCATAATCTCTCTTTTTCCTCTATTTCAAGAACTACAATGCTCTAAGAAAGAGCTTTAGTCCTGGAATGAAATTCAATGTGGGCTGTGACTATCTTATAGAATTGTGGTTGAAAATATATAAACCTTTGTTACTATCAAATCTGACATTTTGGGATTCTTTATTAGCACAACATATCCTTTTTTTTTTTTTTAATTTTTTTTTCAACGTTTATTTATTTTTGGGACAGAGAGAGACAGAGCATGAACGGGGGAGGGGTAGAGAGAGAGGGAGACACAGAATCGGAAACAGGCTCCAGGCTCTGAGCCATCAGCCCAGAGCCCGACGCGGGGCTCGAACTCACGGACCGCGAGATCGTGACCTGGCTGAAGTCGGACGCTTAACCGACTGCGCTACCCAGGCGCCCCAGCACAACATATCCTAATCCAATTATACATAAAGTCTGATTCTCATAGGATGCCAAAAGAATGTTTCAAAGGATAGTAATTGACCCCCTGCCTCAATTATTATATATGGGTCTTCATTATGGAAATAAATACATACTGTTCAAAAACAGAGTTAGCAGAAAGGGAGATATGAAGAGCTGGGAATGGAGAAAATTTGATAGAAGGCACAAGGTGGAGTTATTCCCATAATTTTTGAAAAACAGGATAGATACTAGGGAAATGAACTAGAATCCATATGTTCCAGGAATAGTCTGTCTTAGTGCCATGGGAAGGAATCTGGCCTCAGTGCAAACACAAAGGTGAATTTCAAAGAGCAGCATCTAGAGTTTGTGGTCAATTATGCTATTTGTAGTAGGAGGTCTGGGAGTAAAAATCAAGGTAGGTATAAAGCATGACATATTATGGTTATTGGGTTAAAATCAGGTGAACAGCCTTATTTTATTCTTAACTCCTCGAATCATTTTACTTTTTTTTCGTTTTGTTTCTTTTTAATAATCTGTGTCCTAATTCAAAAATGGCCTTCCCCCAAAGCTACACGTTTACCTTCCTTCATTTTTTTTTCGTTTCAAATTTTCTTTCCTTTCCTTTCCTTTTCTTATTTTCTTTTTTCTTAAGAACAAGTTTCCTAGGATTGGATTGGCAGACAGAAGTTTTTGATGGTGGTCACTTAGTCCATGTCAGCAGGCCCTTGAACTCTTGGCAGAGGCAAGTTTTTGCCAGTCACTGTGGGAAAGAGACACGAACAATGACACACTGAACTGAATTCACTTCTGTACAAATCAGTCCGTTGTTTCTGACCATTTCACCACACCTATGAATTCTCCTCTACTCCATCTCCACAGTTCAATAAATCTTGGGCAGTAAAGGTTAATCTTAGCAGAAAGTACATAACTTGATTCTGTTTTGTATACATTAGATTTTTCTTTTTTACTAGCAGGCTGTAAATAATCTTAAACCTTCTTATATGTTTAATATGAGATAATATAAAGGCATATCAATCATAAAATCCATATAAAGAAAGATTATTGATATTCTTTGTTTTTCCTCTCTCCTACCTATAGACTTTTCCATTAAACTGGATATTATAGGATGTAAGTAAATACCATGATGTTTAAGCTATGAAGGTTAAGTCTCATTATAATTTAGTCAAAGAGGCTTATTTTTAATATCTTGGACAATAAAACATAAAATTCTATAGTTTAATAGACAAGCCCTTTACTGCTGATAGAAACCCTTATATGTATTATGTGCAAGCTGATCTAATAAAAAGTACAACTTGAATTCCATTGAACAAATTGTTTTTAAATTAACTAGTGCTCTGGACTGAATATTTGTGTGCTCCCAAATTCATATGCTGAAAATCCAAACCCCAATATGATGATATTTGGAGGTGGAACCTTTGGAAGGTAATTACAGTTAGGTGAAGTCATGAGAATAGGGTCCTCATGATGGGATTAATGCCCTTATAAATAGAGACGAAGACGCAGCATTTCTGCATGCACCAAAGAAAAATCATGTGAGGACATAAACAAAAAGAGGGCTCTCCCCAATAACTTGACCATGTTGGCACCTTGATCTGGAACTTCTAGCCTCTAGAACTATCTGAAATAAATCTTGTTTCAGCCATTCAATCTATGGTAATTTGTTACAGTAGCCCAAACTCAGATGACTGGTTAAATTAAAATCTAACATCCTTAACACAACTTAAAAATAAACAACCAACATAGAATTTAATTTGATCTTTAATCTCTCCTTCCCTGCCTGGCTATCCTTCCTCAGTAAAGCAAATTATAATTCTTTGAAGCAAATAACAACTATTTTATATATTCTAGATCTAACTGGATCCTCATGGTGGGTTCTGGTCTCACTCAGGACGTGCTTTGAAGCAAAACAGAAGATTTCATCACATTTCAAAGAGAGCTCACTGAACTTTCAACAACTTTTGTGTCTATTTGGAGAAGAAAAATTATTTCGCATGCCATATCACATAACCTCACCTTCCATCTAAACATTTCAAATTTTTCCCAAATTCCACTTTTCTTCCAGATGCCTCACTTGCTTGTCTTCTGCTACCTAACCTCTTAAATTTTCTCAACTATCCCAAACACTGGGTGAAATAAAGCTCTTCAGTGAGACGAACCTACTCTTCTCATGAAAAAATTCAGGATCTGCTTATTAAGCTAACAACCTATAGACTCCCATAAGTAGGATTGCTAGATTTAGCAAGTAAAAATGGAAGATGCCTAGTTCAATTTGTGTGTCGGATAAATAATGAAAAATTACAATATTAGGGACATATACTTAACTAAGCCTCCTGATGTTAGCTGGCAGATCTGACTCCCACTTCCTACAGGTTAGCTAATGAAAATGAAATGTCTTGGATTGCAATCTTAACTCTTACATGTGTAAACTGTATAATAAACTGAATCTCAATAGGCTCATCTATAGAATGGGGATTAGGATAAGATTTATTCATAACATTGTTCTCAGTAATAAAGGAGATAATGCAAGTAAATATTTTGTATCGTACCTGATATATCATAAAATTCAATATACTTTAGCCATTATTATAGAAGGTAAGAGTAACATTAGGCAGTTTGCTCATTTAATACCAGATATTGGAAATGGCCTAAATGAGCTATTATTTATTTTTATTTTTGTCAACATATTCCCCTTTAACCTGGGTTTGGAGAATATAATTATTTGCTCAAATGATTTCAGGAGTCACTGGGAGTCCAGTGATATTTCTTGAGATTCTGTTAGGCATAATGATAATTTTTTTCAGTATGTGGCCACCTGATACCACAGTAGGGCCACAGTTTTATTAGGTAGGGGGCAGGGATATGGACTGGACTGGTCCTCAAAGTGACATTATATTTACATAATAATGACTATAAATAATTGGCATTAAAGAAATGAAAAACTAAATGATGTTCAATGGAGTTACATGCTTATTTAATTTATTTTAAGATATGAGGCCAATGAGCCAATGTTAAAATTAAAATACACAGATCTCAACATTTCAAAGAATTGTCTTCTGAGCATTTGCTCAATATTTTTCTTATCGAAACAATTGTATAGACTCATTATATTAATGATTATTATAGCTAAAACTTATACAGCAGTTTTTATGTGTCAATTGATTTACATGGATTATCTTATTTAGTCTTGGCAATAGACTTATAAGGAAAGAAGTTACAATTATCTTCCCCATTTTTACAAGACTAGAAAAGTAAGACTCAGAGGTTAATTAATTCAGAAAAGGGAATCTAAATGGAAGACATTTGGCTCAGCCATGAACCCATGCATTGTTAGCTTTTATCTACTACACCAAGTTTCCTCTATATTTATCCTAAGTAGGATTTTAGATCATCTCACAACCTTGTTTAACCATTAATAGATAAAGAAAATTTTAACTGACTTCACTCCATTCATTTTATTATTTCAAAGTACTAACTTTTGGAGGACCAGCAACTGTGTCTTATTATTTTTTTTTTACTTAATTTTCTTTATTTTAGTGAGAGAGAATATGAAAGGGGAAGAGGGACAGAGGAAAAGAGAGAGAGAATCTTAAGCAGGCTCCATGCTCAATGGGGAGCCCGACTTGGGGCTGGATCATGACATGAGCTGAAATCAAGAGTCAGTTGTCCACTGGCTGAGTGACCCTGGTCCTGGCCAGCAACTGTATCTTAAACTTTATGGGTCTTAGCTAATGGCTCATGTGAGAGAAGCAGATAGAATAGATCCTAGCTCATTCTTCAATTTGTATAAGGGAAGGACTAGGGCTGTCATTAAATTAACACTTCCAAGAGTTCAGGATTGGGTAACTAAGTCAAGTGGCCTCTAAATACCTGGCACTGGAGCAGGATTTGGCCACATAATTCAAATCACTTGAAAATAGTCTTTGTTCAGAGGACCTTTGACATTCAGAGAGGTCAGTATTTCTCTTTGCTTTTTTGTGTGTTTTGCTTGTTTGTGTTTAGTAGCAATAACTGATATACACAGTTGAATGACGAATATTTATAATAGTAAAAGGAGATATTCCTTTTTCTACTAAAATTTCTAAGCATCATGCATAGTCATTATTATGAATAGTCATTACGTATCTTTGATTTATGAGAAGTAACACAGAACCAGTTTATTTTAGATGTAAGAAGAAAAAGGAGGGAAAAAAATGTATTCCTAGATACTGAATGTCCATTTATTTCATAAATAAGGTTTGTTATAGGTGAGTGAACATCCACCTGGTGTATTTGGGAAGGAAATGGTATGTAGGTTTTATTACATTGCAGTTTTCTCTGTGTTTAGACATAATTGCCCTAAACCATTTTCCCCTGCAGTAAAGTACACATTGTACTGTCCTTCTCTCCCTGGCAGGGCAAATGCAATGAAAAGTCTGAGGTTTTGAGTGGACTTTAATTAATACTATTACTGCATAGGCATACCTAGAAGATATTGCGGGTTTGGTTCCAGAACAGTGCAATAAAGTAAATATTACATGAAGCAAGTCAAATTAACTTTTTTTTGTTTCCCAGGGCATATAAAACTTATGTTTACACTTTAATCTATTAAGTGTGCAATAGCACTATGTGTAAAAAAATGTACATACCTTAATTAAACATACTTTTTGCTAAAAAGAAAGCTAACCATCATCTCAGCTTTCAGTATGTCATGATTACTGATCACAGATCACAATAACAAATATAATAATAAGGGTGATAAAGTTTGAAATGCTGTGAGAATCACCAAAATGTGACACAGAGACACAATGTGAGCAAATGCTGCTGAAAAAATGGTGCAGAAACACTTGCTTAAGAGGGGGTTACTACAAACATTCAATTTGTAAAAATTCAAATATATGCAAAGCACAGTAAAGCTAGATATGCCTGTATATCTTTAGTTACAGTATATTCTAAATAAATTTTCTATGTCAGTCTACAAAAAGATATTAAATGTAGTCCTTTATTAGGTAGATGAAGACCAAACTATATGGCATTAGTTTGATGCTTGTAAAGAGATAATATGAACTTATATGAAACTAAATATCATCATTTAAAAATCACAAACTTGTATAAAATAATTGTAAATATATATATTACATAAGGAAATACAAGGATAATATTTTGTCATAGTAAAAATATTCTTTGTTTGAATACAAAACAAAATGCACATTTTTTTCTTTTTTTATTAAATTTTTTTTAACGTTTATTTATTATTGAGAGACAGAGAGACACAGAGCATGAGCAGCAGAGGGGCAGAGAGAATCTGAAGCAGGATCCAGGCTCTGAGCTGTCAGCACAGAGCCTGACGCGGGGCTTGAACTCACAAACTGAGAGATCATGACCTGAGCTGAAGTTGGATGCTGAACCGACTGAGCCACCAAGGTACCCCTCTTTTTCTTTCAATAATTGATATAGTGAATAACAATCATGTCTTTATCATGAAACTATTTTAGAATTATGGAAAATAAACTAAAATACTAGAAGTGTGATGTTCTATATCAAGAAAAATAAAATTATTACTTCACATATAAATTAGATTTTAAGACTAAATCACTGCTTTCTCTTTGTCACTTAAGTATCATACCCTAAAGTCCTTCAGAGATACTTTGTTAATGTAATTGAAAGTGGGAGTTCTAGAAGCACCTGGGTGGCTCAGTCGGTTAAGCATCTGATTTTGGCTCAGGTCATGATCTCAGGGCTCATGAGTTCCACCCCTGTGTTGGGCTTTGTGCTGACAGCTCAGAGTCTGGAGCCTGCTTCAGATTCTGTGTCTCCCTCTCTCTCTCTGCCCCTCCCCTGCTCATGCTCTCTTTTTCTCTCAAAAAAATATAAACATTAAAAAAAGTTTTTAAAAAGAAAATGGGAGTTATAGCTCTGAATCTTCTGAATGTCTCTTGTAATATTTAAAATATATTCATTTCATTAAATTTATTAATAAGAACAAAATATTTTACTAATATAATTAGATATGTTGATATCAGGGGTTGAAATTTTATTCCCCAAATCCCACCCAAAAAAAAAAAAAAAAAGATATGTAGATATGTCGAAGTTTAACCCCATGTTTCCCATTATGCAATCTTATTTGGATATAAGGTTGTCACAGCTGTTTAGTTAAGATGGGGTCATACTAGAGAATAGTGGGCCCCAACTCCAGTGTGACTGGTGTCCTTAAAGAAGAATGCTATCTGAAGATAGAGACGAAGGAAGAACACTATGCTATAAGGAAGGCAGAGACTGGAGTTAAGCAGCTGCAAAACCAAGAGCAAAGACTGCAGGCGAGGCATCAGAGGTTGAGTAGAGGCAGGGGAGGATTTCTCTGAAGGTTTCAGAGGGAGCTCACATTTGCTAGCATCTTGATTTTGGACTTCTAAACTCCACGGCTGTGAAACAATGCATTTCTGTTGTGTGAAGTCACCTGTTTGTGGTACTTTTTATGACTAGGTTCAAATACCAATTCTTTAATCTAGATAAAAATAATTATTTTCCCGTCTCTTAAAAAGATATTTTATAATTTGTAGGAACTTATCATTAAATAATTGTCACATTGTCTGTAATTTCCTTGAATAAAAATGTATAGGGCATAATGGATTGAGTGCTCACGTCAGTATCAGGAAACCAAATCCATGGAATTAACTTTCTTTGTTAATTTGTGGCAAGACATTCTATTCTATCTGGGATGCAGTCTCTCCATCCTCCAAATAAGGACAGTATATCTCTTTGTGTAGCTTAAATAAGTTGATATGAATATTAAATAAAGCCATATTTACTAGAGTTTCTGAAAATTAACAGAATGCACCAGATATATCAGTTTTCAGTTACAGTGCTTTTTAAGTATTCTTGCTTTGGGGACTGAATTCATTAACTATTAGTCAAAACAGATTCAGAACCATTTATGATCATTTGTACTCCTTTAATTATGGGTCTTGATAATTAGTTATATTTCCTTAACTTTCTACTACTAATACATTTCTTTCTCAAAAATGTAAAAAAAAAGAAAAAAAAGAAGTTTCAAATCTTGCCATATAAAGCTCAGAACTCTCTCCTTAATTCTGAAATTCTAAATGTGTATATCTCACAGATTTCTCGACAAAAACATGTCCAAATTAGAGCTTATAAGTTTTTTTTTCTCAAACATGCCTTACCCTTCTCATTTCAGAGACTGCCTCAGCTATCTATCAGATTCTCAGACACCTGGCTTTCAATCCAGGGCTTGCCTGGTGTATCTCCTTAATATTGCTCTAATCCATCTGCTTATTGCTACTGCCATAATTTTAACTTTGAGTTTATCATATTTTGGCAATTTTCCTCTACAACATCTAATAACATTTCCAATCTATCCTCCACATTGCCGTGAGAGGTCTGTTAAACTGCCAGTTTGGTTATACTGACTACTGACACTTTTCATTCTTTTGGCTTTATTTCTGGTTTTAGGCACAGTTATTGGCAGTTGCATGCATGCCTATCCTTAGGTGCTAACAGTGCCTCTACACGTGTTCTCTGCCAAGTCATTTATTTCTTTGATCTGAAATTTTTCTAAAGGTCTTTTTGGGGACACCTGCTGGGTACTTCTATGTATACAACCAAAAATTGAGAAAATGTAAATGCAAATTGGGGCATTCTTAGCCAATGAGGGGAGCAAGGTGATAAATGGCTGCTGATGGAGATGAATAAATTTGCCTTTACACACACACACACACACACACACACACACTCACATGCACACATTCAATAATCCTTCAGTCCAGCCAATCAGAGAAGGCCATTCAGTTTTCAAATGGTGATTCATCTTACACAAGGCTCTATGGTGCTGAAGCAACTTTTCTTATGGTGTCCCTCTGATAAGATGAGATATTCTTCATTGTTATTCTATCTACACACACGTTCAGCCCATGCTCTGTCTTTGGGGATGACCCAAACTCTCCACTTTCCTTTATATCCCAAAGCCTGGGTTATGGCTGTGAATACGGGTGATTTTTCCAAAAAAAAGTATGTATTTTTATATTTTATTATAAGTATTTTACGTGTTTTTATATTCATATTGTCCATCAAGAATTATTCTCTTATTCTCACTTGATTTTTCTTATCTCAAAAATCTGTTTTCCTCAATTGGTCTCAGTAAATTTTGTTGAGAAACAAAAGCCTGGAAGACCCCCCACAAATCTTTCACAAGGCAAGCAGAGCAGAGCCTACAAGGGAAGAAATAACAAAAATACAGAAAGGAATCATAAATGAATATCTCAAAAATTATCTTGCCACAAGAATATTCCCTTAGAAAGGGCACTTCTCTATTGAATTATTTGCTATTTGAAAAATTCATCTTAGAGATGCAGAGTATGGTCTGGAAGGCAGATATCATTAGGAAGATGAATGAGTATAATCTTTTCTCTCTCCACCTTAAATCATTGGAAAGCAAAAAGTAATGCATCAGTTTAGAAGTATAAGCCAAAAATGACCTCTGAAATTTACTTTTTTGCTTAGGAGAATTGCCTACAAAGTCAAGTTACTAGTAAGTTTAGAATCATAAGATTAAATTTAGAATGCTTAAAGTCAGTTTTAGCATTTGCTTTTGGCATTTAACTTATTTCCTTAATTCAAATCCAACAACCCATCTAACACATTAAACTAATTGGTTTCCCCCCCAATATACTTATATAATTCTTCTATATAGTTTCTCATTAACTTTTAAAATAGAAATCTGATTTGTAGGTTGAGTGAATTCAATTCTGATTTTAATATTATTATATGTTTCTTTTCTGGTACACACTGTTAAAAAATACCATATCCTGAAATATATCTGGATATATTGTTCTCCCTAATCAAAAATGTTTATAAGAGTTGTTCCATTCCTCACTGAAATAAAACTTTCTCCATGCCAATCTTCTTCCACCTAAAAGACATATATATATATTTTTTAACATTTATTTATTTTGGGGACAGAGAGAGACAGAGCATGAACGGGGGAGGGGCAGAGAGAGAGGGAGACACAGAATCGGAAACAGGCTCCAAGCTCTGAGCCATCAGCCCAGAGCCCGAGGCGGGGCTCAAACTCACGGACCGCGAGATCGTGACCTGGCTGAAGTCGGACGCTTAACCGATTGCACCACCCAGGCGCCCCATAAAAGACATAATTTTTAATGGTCTTTTCTTTTCAATCCATTGTGTTTTGAACATTACTCAGAACACATGCAATAAAAGACATCAGGGTTAATGTCTTCTCTAGGTTTAATATTTCAGATCCATTCAGCTTCCCTCAAAAGACCATGCCTGTATTTTAACAATATGTTTTCCTGTTTCATGCAAATCATTGAAAAAAAAACTACACATCTTGTTTAAATTTTAGGTATATGCAAATTACACCAAAAGTTTATCCCCCCCCCTTTCTTATTTAACATTTTTTGAATGTCCCGCTGTTTTCAAGGTACTGAGGTATATTATGTTTGAGAAACAATGCTAAATCAGACATTGGACCATTGAAATAATACAGATAAAATAATATAGATGTTTAGAAAGCTGATATATGTGAACTATGTCAGAGAAGTTTATTTTTGAATTTGATCATTTGGAAGTGAAAAAAGGACATTTTATGTGTGAGGAACCTATTGAACAAAGGCCAAGAAGATGGAAAGAAGCATGTATGAAACGGTATGTTTTGAACAAGCAGAAGCTTTGTAAAAAGTGGTAGTGAAATTTAAAAAATGTTAAATTTATGGGGCACCTGTCCAGCTCAGTTAGAAGAGTACCCAGCTCTTGATCTCAGGGTTGTGAGTTTGAGCTCCACACTGGGTGTAGAGATTAACTTAAATACAGAATTTAAAAATATATATATATTTATATATATAGTAGATTTAGACTATGTAATTACCCAAAGCCAATTTGAGGATATGTAGAAGAAAGTGGGGATTATTGAAAGTTTTTCAGCAAAATGGTAATTAAGAGTATTAATTAGTTAACTATAAGATGAATTGAAGTAAGAAGACTCTATAAGGCAAATAAGTTCTTTATCTAACATTCATTTAATACCAACTATCTACAAAGTGCTGCTAAGCACTACCAAATTGAGGTAATAGAATAAAAGCCTTTACTTTAAAACTTGCAAACCATTGGGGAGACGTTACCCATTAAAAATAAAAGCATATGGAGTACCTAGGTGGCTCAGTCAGCTAAACATCTGACTTTGGCTCAGGTCATGATATCAAGGTTTGGGAGTTTGAGTCTCATTTCGGGCTCTGTGCTGGCAGCACAGAGCTCACTTCAGACCTTCTGTCTCCCTCTCTCTCTGCACTCCCCTGCTGGCACACTGTTCTCTCTCTTTCTCTCTCAAAAATAAACATTAAAAGAAATTTAAAAAAATAAAAAAATATGGAAGCCAATAGAAATTGGAAATGTTAAATCTTTGCTTTGGTGCTCCCAGTAATCAATGAAATTGGAAGTATGGTTTTGTGATAAAGAGCATAAATCCTATTGTCAGGCAGGCTGGGTGTGACACCGTCTCCCAACTATGTGACTTTAGGCCATTTAATCTCTCTGTGACTAAGTATTTCATCTATTAAATGGGGAAAATAGTAGTAAAACCTATTTCCTAGGTTATATGTGAGAATTAATGAGATAAGTATGTAAAACATTTAGTAAAATGTCTGGCATATTTTAAACACTAAAGAAATGATGGCAGAAATGAAATCAGAGTTGGCTCTCATGGTAGTGCCTGGGGGCTGGGAATGCTGAGAAAGAGCATTTACCTCAGAATTACTTGAGGGTAGGATTCAGCTGTAAAGGAGACTTAATGAAGACATTTGATCTGTAACTAACATGAATCAACTTAAGACACATAGACAAAGAAGAGAAGACTTTATCAGAGTCCTACTTAATTCTGCAAGATATAAGACACTATTGCATTTGTTAAAAATATGGAATGCCATGATTACACTTATATTTGAAAAAAAAATATCCTCTGTGATGGAGAATTCAAATAAATATTAGATGAGGAGCCATTAAGGTCAATGGGGCTGAAACTGCAATGATTCAGGTATAGGGATGATGGAAGTCTGAAATAGGGCAATTGCAGTGGGTTGGGAAAATGGGGCTTAGTCAGAAGTGATCTTCCAGAGATAGAATTTTTAGAACATGATAAGTGATTAATTGTGAAACTTGAGCCAAGGAAGGAGGAGTAAGGAATAACTCCAAAGCTTTCAGTCAGTAGTGAATTGAAACACGGAGGTAGAGTACACATGTGGCAGAGCATATTGAGAAAGAAAGATGAGCATTTCAGGGTTGAATGTGCAAAGAATAAAATTCTGCCAGAGCATGAAAATGGATTGCCTGAAGAAAGGTGAGAACTAAATATATATACCTTTTGTTAGTGATCCACATAAAATCAATAGCTTAAGCCAAGATATTTGCTGATATTTTTTATGTAAACCCCAAAGATAAAAGAGACCTTCTCCAAATTAATAGTTTGAATAATTCTATTAAAAATATGAGTTAAACTTTTTTTCTTTTCCTTCTCTTTTATTAGTAACATCTTATTTTAGTTCATTGCAACTACCTTTCCCTTCACTTTGAAGTTTAAAAGTAATATATAGAAGCAATACACTAGTAGAAATACTATAAAAAAGGAGCGCCTGGGGCTCAGTCAGTAAAGCATCCAGCTCTTTACTTTGGCCAGGTCATGAGTTTGTGGGATTGAGCTCCACATCTGGTTCTGTGCTGAAAGCACGAAGCCTGCTTGGGATTCCCTCTTCCTCTCTCTCTGCCTACCCCCTCTCTCAAAATAAACAAATAAACATTACAAAAAAAAATACTAGGGGCACCTGGGTGGCTCAGTTGGTTGAGAGTCTGACTTTTGATCTCGGCTCAGGTAATGATCTCATGGCTTATGGGATCAAGCCCTGCATTGGGCTATGCACTGACAGCATAGAGCCTGCTTGGGATTCTCTTTCTCCCTCTTTCTCTGTGCCCCCCCCCTTTCAAAATAAACAAATAAACTTAAAAGAATACTATAAAAAGAATACATAATAACTTACAATTTCAACCCACACAAACTGCCTAGTATTTTGATGTATAGCCTTTGAGACGTTTTCCTTTGCAAATAAACATAGCTTTAGAAAATACATTTTCACATCCTTGTATTTTCAATAATCTTCAAATCATCCTGGGATGGATTCTTTGCCTCAAGTCTCTACCAAAATAAACTTCCTTACTCATTTAAGTTGAACTTGCCTGTTTTACAGACGATATTATCAACCATCATTCATGTAAGATATTATTATAAACTTCTTTTCCCACTGGCTTGGGAAGCCATCTTTTGGTCCTGAGAGGAGGTAGTCCATGGACAAAGATGACTTGTGAAAAGAGAAAAAAAGAACCATAGAAAAATCATGGTGGAAAAGAACCCCAGTTCTCAGGCTACTCTGTCTAAAGTTGGTTCTAATTTTAGACTCCCTGTTATGTTGATATTATAAATTTCCTTACCACTTATATTATATTTAATTGGGGTTTATATTACTTGCAACCAAATATATCCTGCCAGACGTATACAAATATATCCTACCCGACATTTTACGTGTATTATCAGATATTCTGTTACATTTATCTATATATGAAAAAGGTTACATCACTCTTTATTAGCTTATTCTGGCCTATGTAGAATGTTTTCCATAATTATCATGTTAGTATAATCCAAGGTTTCTCAACCTCAGTATAATTGATATTTGGAGCTAAATAATTTTTTTTCTGTGTGTGGGGGGGGGGTTGTCTAGCGCATTATAAGATATTTAGCAGCATTTACTAGTAGCGCCCACACATACACACACATACACATTGGTCCCAGGCCTGACAACATTGAAAAATGCCTCTCTCTATACACTATCAAATGTTCCCCAGATGGAGGGAAAAATCACCCTAGTTAAAAACCACTGATCTAACCATATATTAGTTCTGCTTTTAAGACTATAAATTCAATTCAGTACCATTTATTAAGCTCATACCACATCTGCCCTGAGTCTAGAGGCTAGTGTTGTAGAGACATAAGTAAGACATGGTTCTTGTCCTCAGAGTTCTACCTATCCATTCAATGTATCTTTACAGTAATTGGCTTCAGGCTTCTGCCAAATACATAGAAATCTGAAAAGAGTGGTGCTCCCAACAAGAAGAAGAAACTGGATAATGTATAAAATTATATTTTTCTTGAAGCCAACAGAGAGCCACGGTCACAGAGAAAAACTGTATTTCTTGCATTAGAAAGAAAAGTGGAGCACATGCACTAGTTCACCTGTGGCAGGGGGATAGACAGGGCCTCGATACAAGAAGGTAAGAACTTTACCACAGCTTTAATGTATTGTTAAAGTCTGAGTGGAAGCCACATGCAAATATATAACACTCGGAGCAGCATATGCTTACAACCTCCCCAGGTATGCATGAGAAATATTGACAGCAAGGTAGGAGAGCAGAGAAATCCTTCCTTAGCAGTTTAGGTTTGGAGAAGGAAAGCTCCCACAGCTGCAAGGAATGCACAACTATCCATCAACTCTGTTCTTCCACAAAGAACAAAGCCTTAAGCCACAAGGGGAAGGACCCAGACAATTAGAAATCTATCAAAGGCAGAATAACTTAGAAATCTCTATACCTTAGCAACAGAATAACAGGAACTATGTAAAAATTAGGCTGAACCAGGAAAAGAGATAACTCTCCCAGCCTTTCCTCATTATATGAGTGAGGGACAGTAACAAAAAATAATACTTACTTGGGAGGGATAAAACTCAAGGAGAGACCCTCTCTAAGACACAGGAGCATAGGAGAGGCATAAAGCTGACAGTAGAACTGAAACATTGAGAAAACACTCCTGAGAAACCATCCAAATAACCTAAGCACAAGATAGTACCAGAAGGATTTGAAACTGATAGACACTAAAAGAATCTATAGCAAAAACAATATCCAAATCATGCACAATTCCTGACAATACTGATTCATTTCCTACACTAACAACATAGCAGAAAAAATGGCATGCCTGTCCCAGTCACACTCTTTCCTTCAATTTCTGTCATCCTACACACTGTGTCTGACATGCAATTAAAAATTATGATATACACAGAAAAGTAATGAAATGAATAGCCAAACAAACAAGAAACAAAGGATTCAACAGAAGTTTCAGAAAGGACTTAAATGTTAAAATTATAGGCTAAGGAATTAAAAAAGAAAAAGCTCGTTAATCATTATCTCAATAGAAAAGGTGGACAGCATGTATGTAGAGACAAGAAATTTCAGCAGAGACAAGAAAACAATAAGAATGAATCAAATGTTAGAGTTAAAGAAAAATCCAGTTAGAGAAATGAAGTATGACGTTGATGGACCCACAATTAGACATAATACAGACAATAAAATAACTAATGAAACTGTAAAGAGGTCAATAATAATTATGCAAACTGAAGCAGAAACAGAGGAGAAAAAAAAACACAACAGAACATCATGAGATGTAGAATAATATGAAATGTGAACATATACTTAATTGGAATCACAAAAGAATAGAGAAATGACAAAGGAAATATTTGAAAAAAATAATGGCTAAGATTTAAAAAAATATTAAGAAGATGTTAAACAGAAGATTCAAGCTAAGAGAACTTCAAACAGAATGAAAACCAAAACCAAAATGAAAACCAAACAGAAAACAACAATCAGAAAAATCTATATAGACACTTTATACCCAAACTGATATTGTAAGGGGTGAGATTTAATTGGAAATATTCAGTACAATGCAGAGATAAAGAGAAAAATCAGAAAGAGCATTAGATGAAAAGTAGACACATTAGGTATAAAGGAACAAAGCAAATCATTGCAGCAAATCACTTGGCAAAACCTATGCAAGACAGAAGACAAGTGTTTAGTTTTTTTTTATTTTGTTTTTGTTTGTTTGTTTTTAATGAAATTACACATATGCTTACCATATGGCCCTGGAAAAGGTAGGTGATTTTAGCCCTATGAACTTTTTCATGTCACACTCCTGAATGTTACCTTGCATGGCATAAGGGACTTTCAGGTGTAATTAAGCTTAGTTATAGCTTAACTTTAAAATAGATAAATTATTGGGGTGCCTACCTGGCTCAGTTGATAGAGATGTGATTCTTGTTCTTAGGGTCATGAGTTCAAGGCCCAAGTTGGGTGTAGAGCTTACTTAAAAAAATAAAAATAAAAATAAAATAGAGAGATTATTTTGGATTATCCAGGTGGGCCAATGTACTCACATGCATTCTTAAAACAGAGCTTTCTCTTGGCTGAGGGCAGAAGAACTTAAAGATATTCAAAGCATGAGAAGGATGCTGCCTTTGTTGGCTTGAAAATGAAGGGGGCCACATGAAAAACTGAGAACAAACTGAATTCTCCCAACATCCTGAAAGTCCTCAGAAATTGTATTCTTTGGGAGTTTATAAGCGCAGTCCTGCTGACACCTTGATTTCAACCTTATGAGACCTGAAATAGAGAAATCAGACGAAATACCCTTTGCCTGGAATTCTGACCTGTGGAAACTATGAGATAGGTTGTCTAAAGCCACTGAATTCATAGTAATTTGCGATAGCAGCAATGAAAAACTGATATACCAGGTATTTTCCCAAGAAAATTTTAAAAATCTTCACACAAAAATTTATACACAGATGTTTATTCCAGCTTTATTTGTAACTACCCAAATCTCAGAACAACCTTAATGACCTTCAGCTAATAAATAAACAAGCAGTTTCCCTTACGTACTAATAACACTTATAATTTGATATTTATCTTCAACATTAGAAATATCTTCCAATCTAGTACCACTTGGTTCTGGCTTACAGATGGCAATGTCATGAGCTATAATAAAAAGTACTATTGAAATATAAGATTATCTGAACTTACCATCTCTTTCTATGTAAGTCATTTACCCTCCCATAGAAAACAATGCATTTTGGGGGCTTTATTTCCATTTCTAAATTCATATTCATTGCTATCCAGTATCTTATATTCTGCTAGCTGAGAGTAAATCGATTATTAGATGATTTATCTCTGTATTTTCTCAGGGTTTCAGTTGATGAGTCTATGATTATCAGTGTTATTCCTCTCCTTTTTTTAAATGTTATATGAACTATATTTTATGTACCAATTTTCAAAGAGTTGTCTTTTTCAGTATTTTCTAAAAATTAATATAACTTCTTAAAAATGACATCCACTATAACCCATTTAATAAAATTCAATATTATCTCATGGTAAAAATTATCAGAAAATTAGGAATAGATGGGAACTTCTTCGACATGATAAAGGGCATTCATGAAAAATCCAGAAAACATCACACTCAAAGATGAAAGACTAAAAACTTCCTGGTAATATTGGGGACATAACAAGGATGCTGATTTCACCACTTTATTCAATATTTTACCAGAAAGTCTGACCAGTATAATCAGGCAAGAAAAAGGAGTAAAAAACACCCAAATTAGAAAGAAAAAAAAAGTAAAATTAACTCTATTTGCACATGACATGATCCTATATATAGAAAATCTCAAAGAATGCACACACACATACACAAAAGGGGGCTAAGGAACAAATTCAGCAAAGGTGCTGGTTAAGAAATCAGCACACAAATATCAGTTGTATTATATATATTAGGATGAGTAATCTGGAAAGGAAATTAAGAAAACAACTCCATTTATGATAGCATCTGAAAAAGTAAAGTACTCGGGAATATATTTAACCACACAAGTGAGACAGTTGTACACTGAAATTTATAAGCTATTGGCAATATACAGTAAAAAAAAGACCAAAACAATGGAGAGATACTGTGTGTTCACAGATTGTAAGACTTAATGTTGTTCAGACGTCAATGTAATCTCAATTTGATTCCAACAGTCTTTCTGCAGAAATGTAAAATCCCATTCTCAAATTCATATGTAGTCGCAAGGGACCCTGAATAACAAAAGCAATCTTGAAAAAGAACAATGCTCAAGGACTTAAACTTTTAGTTTTTAAAACTTACTACAAAACTTCAGTAATGAAAACAATGTGGTTCTGGCATAAGGATAAACGTATAGTATGATGAGACAGAAATGAAAAACCATAAGTAAACCTGTATCTCTATAGTCAATTAATTTTCAATAAAGATGCTAAGACCATTCAATGGCAAAAGGATAAGAATACTCTCAACAAATGGTATTTGGAAAAATGGATTCCCATATGCAAAATAAAGAAGTTGAACCCCTACTTCATACAATATACAAAAATTAACCCCAAACGGAATACACCACAAATACAAGAGATAAAATCAGAAACTTCTTAGAAGAAAGCAAGTAGGTAAATCTTCATTACTTTGAATCTGGTAGTGGATTCTTAGGTATGACACCAAAAGCCAAGCAACAAAAGAAAGAATGAATAAATTAGATTTCATCAAAACTAAAAACTTTTGAGCAGCAAAAGACATCAAAAGAATAAAATGACCATCACAGAATAGGAGAAAGTATTTGCAAACATATATTGTATAAGAATCTAGGACTCGGAATATAAAAAGAACTCTCACAACAAAAAGACAAACTGTCCAATTAAAAAATGTGCAAAGAACTCTAACAAAAATTTCTCTAAAGAAGCCATACAAATGGCCATCAAGCAATTGAAAAGATGTTCAACATCATTAGTACTTAGATGCACATCAAAACCACATTGAAACAGCAAATTACCAACTAGGATAGCTATGATTAAAACACACACACACACACACACACACACACACACACACAGGCCTTGGCAAGGATGTGAAGACATTTGGAACATTTGTATATTGCTGGTAGGAGTGTAAAATGGTTCAGCCACTATGCAAAACAGTTGGGTGATTCCTCAAAAATTAAATATAGAAACACTGTATAATCCTGAATTTTCCAAAACTAGACATACACCCCCAAGAATCAGAAGCAGGTAATCAAGTACATACATATTCATCCAGTTCATAGCAGCCACAAGGTGGAAGCAACCCAAAAGCCCAGCAACTGATGATGAATAACCAAATTGCAGTGTATACATATAATGGAATATTATTCAAGTATAAAAAGAAATAAAGTACCGATACATGAAACAACATGATGAACCTCCAAAACATTATGGCAAGTGAAAGAAGCCAAACAGAAAAGGTCACACGTTGTATGATTTCATTTATAAAAAATATGTGAAATAGATAATTCTATAGAAACAGATTGCAGACTGCTGGGTTCCAGGGCCTAGGAGAGACAGAATAAAGGGAAACTGTTTAATACATAAGGTGCTTACTTTGGAGTAATCTAAATGTCTAGGAACTAGATAGAGGTGTTGGTTATATAACACTGTGAACATACTGATAGAAACTGAATTGTTCACCTTAAAATGGTTTATGTTATGTGAATTTTACCTTAATATATTACTTTAAAAAATAACAGTTTCAAACTACAGATACTCATTTTTCCAAGAAGCTTATCAGTGGGCAAAACTGACTTGCATACATGGAGAATTACATACAGTCACTCTGTTAAGAAATGGGCGCAGTATCTGAGTTCAGACTGCTCATGCTATTCTGTGGATAATCTACAAGATTGCTTTCCTTTCTTCCTTCTTTGGGCGTGGGGGGTGGTAAGCACATGAGGGGCTCGTAATAAGCTTAAACAAAGTCTAGCTAGGAAAAAGATCATGTCTGAGGTCTTGGCTTTGGTATCTGCAAAGTGATAATCATGTAATCAATAGAGTTGCTTATAATTTCATAATGTTTTTCTCTTACAGAGTTTTTGTCACTGCAATTTCTATCTTTATTTTTTAATTTTTTTTCTAATGTTTATTTATTGTTGAAGGAGAGAGAGAGAGACAGAGCATGAGCAGGGGAGGAACAGAGAGAGAAGGAGACACAGAATTCGAAGCAGGCTCCAGGCTCTGAGCCATCAAGCACAGAGCCTGATGCGGGGCTCGAACCCACAAACCGTGAGATTGCAATTTCTATCTTTAAATTGCTTGATGTTTCCCTTGAATAATAAATTCTATTTATTTGGACTCTTTTCTTAGTGGTTTAGACTGCTACTTCTTCCCCCTAGTATTTGCTTCTCTGTAGTATTTGATCATCAATCAACTTTTCTTCGTTGTAAAATTATAATCAAGAAGACTGAATATTCCTAGATTATTTTTCTATTTAAATATTATAGATACTATAAGGACCTTAAATATCATGCCAAGGTAATAACTGGCTTTCTGCTTTCTGACTATCTGAGTAATTCAATTAGCTAACCAACATCTGATTCTGACATAAAGCCACTCTGATAAATTGACTGAACAAAACATTATCTATTTTCCTCTCTACATTTAGAATCATCAATTACAATTCCTACCACATCACCATTTCTTATTGATTCTTCCCTATTAAGTTTAATACTCTGTATTAGATTCCCTTTGATCACTCATCTTAGATGTCTGTGTATTTTCATGACATACAATGGGGTTACACCATGTCTCTCTTTTCCATGCTTATCTCTTCTAAATAATCTATGCTGGCTTGAACCTTAAAGTCTATCCCATTAGGCTCTGGTTATGATTTAGTCATAATTAAAGTTTGAAGTTAATATTTAAGACTTATGTTGACATATGTAATGAAAATCAATCATGAATCCTTCTGCAGGAAGACATAGATAGGAAAGACATTTATGCCAAGGAAAAGAGGAGAAATTAAGCTTTGAAAATACTCCTTGGTATTTGAATTACTAGGGAAATGATTTCTTTTCCATGTCTGTGATTTCAAATGTGTTCTTTGAGCTGCCTGTAGATTTTAGATGTATTTTGTCAAAGAGTTATTGACACTCAAAATTCCCTTACCCTACCTCACTCCAAACTGTATTTTTCCCCTGACCTATCGCTTTTGGCATTTTATTTTCTTCCATTTTCTTTTGGAGATTGTCATATACAATCTTACTGCCACTTCACGTTGAGTGTATTGACAGAGATGGTAAGATTTCCTTGACTGTGTGGATGTGTACATGTTTAACCTGTATGCACCCGCCAAGTTTTTATGCTACAGAATGTGCATAGTTTGCTATACTAAGAAAATGACAAGTTGATGTTTGCGAAGACTGTCTATTCCCTCTGCCTTCTTTCACTATATTAAACCATTATTGACACTTTAAAATGTCGGAGTGTTTTTTTTTTTACCTTTTTCTTTTAACATAATCTCAAGGGATATTGTGTTCAAGAAAATCAGTACTGTTAAACTTCTAGATGTTCTGCATCTGCTCTGTAATATTTCTTTGTGGTGAAAAATGTTGCCTTCTCTAATGCAGTTGGTAGTAATCGTTCAGTCCATTATCTATTGACTTTTCATTTTTACTTTGGTCAAAACCAAAGTAATTTTTATTTAGTTCAAAAATTTAAAGCAGTTTTAGGTAATATTGACATTGTTTCTTTTTATTTAAGAATTTATTTAAGGTTTTAGGTGAAGAAAGAATTTTTAATAGAATTTTATCTCATGGGCATGTGGAACTTGACACTGTTATAAAACCATACACATGTTATTTGTACATTATACATATATGTGTATGTGTGTATATATGCACACATAAAATGCAATCTAAATAAAGCACAGGGTGTATAAAATACATACTACAGTAATAAATTATAATATGCTCAGTATGAATTTATACAGTGAATATGACTACCTAAATTAATCCAAAGTCTTGATAATGAAAAATTTCATTATTTCAAAAAGTGTTTGAATGAATTAGCTATACAATAATACAAAGGACTTCCTCATTTTTCTCTTATTGAAGTTTTCATTTACTTCCCACTTTTCATCCAGATTTCCCCAAGCCTTTGACAGCAAATGATGAATTGCCAAAATTTTCTTACAAGGTACATATAAATTTTATCTATTTTAAAGAGAAACTAAAGTTTCTAGCATACTTATACCAAATATAAAGGAAGACATTTTTGACAGGGTTTTTTTGTTTTTGTTTTGTTTTGTTTTTTAATTTTTTTTTCAACGTTTATTTATTTTTGGGACAGAGGGAGCCAGAGCATGAACGGGGGAGGGGCAGAGAGAGAGGGAGACACAGAATCGGAAACAGGCTCCAGGCTCTGAGCCATCAGCCCAGAGCCTGACGCGGGGCTCGAACTCCCGGACCGCGAGATCGTGACCTGGCTGAAGTCGGACGCTTAACCGACTGCGCCACCCAGGCGCCCCATGTTTTGAATAGGGGTCACTGTGTCTTACTCTCCCCCAAGGATGGTCAGAGTTTTAAAATATATATGTGAGAAGCAGACTGAAGCCTTCAGTTTCAGTTACACACACACACACACACACACACACACACACACACTCCCCACAGTTGGCACTTTAGGTTTTTCTCCCCCATTATGCACTTGTTTTTATGCATTGATATACTGCTTCTTTAAATGATTAGTCTTATGGAAGTAGAAAGTTCAAGAGACAAGTAAAAGTCACTTTTAAAAGTAGTTAAAAAGGCTGATTTACTGGGTGAGAAGAAGGCTTACCATGCTACAACTGTGTCCTTTAAATTTGTAAGATAGTTGTTTAGTGTATCAGTATGGTGTGTCCAGGGTCAGAAAGATCTGAGTTTAGATTTTGGCTCCTAGCTGGTTACTAGCTGTATAAATTGTCCTAAGTCACTGACCTTCTATGAGACTTAGCATTCTTATTGAGAACTAAAAATAGGATATCATTTACAATGTATTTAACACCCTGGCATGGTACATACTAAATAAGTATTATTACTATTTTGCGGTGGTAGAATGTGCTAATACATAGTCTAGGAATATAAGTGACAAGCCTAAATGTTAATTGGTTAGATGAAATTTGGAACTTTCTTATTTTTTTCAGTTTTTCTTACTGTGGCTAAAATACATATAACATAAAACTTAGTATCTCAACCATTTTTATGTGCACAGTTCACTGGTATTAAACACATTCATATCATTGTGCACCCCTCACCATCATCTACCTCCATAATGTTTCATCTTGCAAAACTGAAACTCTATACCCATTAAACAGTATCTCACCATGACTCCCTCTCTTCAATCCTGACAACTACCAGTCTACCTTTTTCCCCTCCTCCTCCTCCTCCTCCTTCTTCTTCTACTTTTTTTTAAACCTTCCCTTTCCCCCAAACCACAGCCTTAGGTAACTACTTCTACTCCTTGTTACTATAAATTTGGCTTTTTTTTAAAGATTCCAAATGTGATATAGCACAATATTTGGGCCCATCCATGTTGTCGCAAATAGCAGGATTGACTTCTTTTTAATGCTGGGTAATATTCCATTGTATACATACATACCACCTATTCTTTTTCTATTCATCTGTTGGTGGACACTTAGGTTGTTCCCATATCATGGCTGCTGGGAATAATTCTGCAATGAATATAGGGGATCAGATAGCTTTTTGATATAGCAATTTCATTTCCTTTGAATATCTACCCAGCAGTGGGATTCCTGGGTCATATGATAATTCTATTTTTAATTTTTGGAGGAAGTTTCTTACTGTTTTCCATAATGGTTATACCAATTTCCATTCCCTCTAACAATGTACAAAGATTCCATTTTCTCCACATTCTCACCAATACTTGTTATCTTTTGACTTTTTATTATAGCTATCCCTAAAGGTATGAGGTGGTACCTCATTATGATTTTGTTTTGCATTTCCTTTATGATCAGTGATATTGAGCATCTTTTCATAAACCTGTTTGTTGGTCATCTGTATGTTTTATTTGAAAAATGTCTGTTTAGGTCCTTTGTCCATTTTAAAAATCAGGTTATTTGTGTTTTGGTTTTGTTTTGGTTTTTGTTTTTTTGCTATTGAGCTCTATGAGTTCCTTACATATTTTCTGTATTAAACTTTTAGCAGATATATGATTTGCAAACATTTTCTCCAATTCTAAGTTTACCTTTCCATTTTGTTGTTTCCTTTGCTGTGCAGAATTTTAGTTCGATGTGGTCCCACTCGTTTATTTTTGCTCTTGCTACTTGTGCTTTCAGTGTCGTATCTAAAAAATTCATTGCCAACACCAATGTCAAGATTTCTCTCTACGCTTTCTTCTAGAATTTTTATGGTTTTGGGTCTTATGTTTAAGTCTTTAATCCAATTTGAATTGATTTTTATAAATGGTATAAGGCAAGGGTCCAATTTCATTCTTTTGATATCTAGTTTTCCCAGCACCCTTTATTGAAGAGACTCATTCATCACACAAAACTCTAAACAAATTGAGAATAGAAGGAAATTACCTTGACATAATAATGGAACTTTCAGATAATCACAGAGAGCTTTATACGAAGGGAAAAAATAGGGAGTTTCCTATGAAGAACCAAATGGTTGGATATGTGCAATAAAGTCCACTACAGTAGTAGAAGTTTTTAAAGAGTAGGAAATTTAACTCTTATTTTCCAGCACTTAGCACACTACTTTGGCAAGAAATAGATAGGTACTTATTAAAATTGTTAAATGAGGGGCGCCTGGGTGGCGCAGTCGGTTAAGCGTCCGACTTCAGCCAGGTCACGATCTCGCGGTCCGTGAGTTCGAGCCCCGCGTCAGGCTCTGGGCTGATGGCTCCGAGCCTGGAGCCTGTTTCCGATTCTGTGTCTCCCTCTCTCTCTGCCCCTCCCCCGTTCATGCTCTGTCTCTCTCTGTCCCAAAAATAAATAAAAATGTTGAAAAAACATTTAAAAAAATAAATAAAATTGTTAAATGAATTAAACTGAAGTGGCACAGGATCCTACTTATAATATAAAATATTTAAGAAATTTTTTTGGAAATGAATGAGCTCTTAGTGCTACCTCTAGTTGTATCCTATACCCAGTTTGAGGTGCAGTAAGAAAAGACATAGGGACTGTTTAAGCAGAGGAATTTAATCAGAAAGAGGAGGAGGAATGAGGGAATTTCTCTGGAAGGCCCAGCAAAATAAGGGTCAAGTTGCCATAGAATTGCTAACAGGTTCCCTAACAGCAAAAACAGATCAGAGGACTTTGAGCCCAAATGTTTTGTGGTCCAAAGAGATATGCCAAGTTTACAAAGCAGTATCAGAAATGACTAAACACTTATAACAACAAGAAGAAAAGAACTGGATATACTCAATGTTGGCATGACTAAAGCTCTATGAAATCAAGTGCAACATTACCATAAGCACGTTTTAATTTTTTTTTTCAACGTTTATTTATTTTTTGGGGGACAGAGAGAGACAGAGCATGAACGGGGGAGGGGCAGAGAGAGAGGGAGACACAGAATCGGAAACAGGCTCCAGGCTCTGAGCCATCAGCCCAGAGCCTGACGCGAGGCTCGAACTCAGGACCGCGAGATCGTGACCTGGCTGAAGTCGGACGCTTAACCGACTACGCCACCCAGGCGCCCCATCATAAGCACGTTTTAAACCAGGTGATGTGCATCTATACCTGAACATCTGAAGTATAAATCAAGTCAGTTGGACATAATGATTATCCACTATGTAGCAGGACTTATGCTAGCATCTGGATGTATACAAATACTTATATATACTTATGCTAGCATCTGTATATATACATACATGTATATATATGTATACACACACACATAACAGCAATATTGGGTTCTCTATTCTTAAACAATTAAAAGTCTAGCAGAAAAGAGAGATACATTGTTTAAATGGAACATGCTGTTTCATGAATGCTGTACTACGGAATTTGAGTCTTTGCAAAAAGAGGATTTTGAAAGTCTATTTGTTTTCAAATAATAGGAAAGCTAATTGGGTCAGATCTAGAGACTCCAGAATTAGACACTCCTATTTTGTTTTCAGAAAGGAAGAATGAGAAACAAATTACCGATGAAAGTAATGTAATATGGTGAGTTAATGTTTCAGCCTTTGTCGGTATAATGATCAGTCTCCTTCCCAACGTGCCCATAACAGCATTCTATTTTTCACTGGATAGGCATGTGAAGAGTGCAGGAGAGTGCCTCACTCAGCATCAATGATACGAAGAATCATTTTGTGATGGGCTGGTAACCTTCTAATGGAGAATCAAATGAACCTTGTCTTTTTAAAAAATGAAGATGTAATAATTGTCCTAAAGCCCTTCTGAGAGTAATCTCATTATAGCCAATATCTCTTCAGATTGAATGACATGAGAACAAAGTTGGAAAGACAACTTTATGCACAGGGATTTACTCAGAATTCTTGACTTTAAAGGACATGAATAAACTTCCTCAATTCTGTCCTGGCTTCAAGCTATCACAATAGAAATTCTAAGTAAGTCAGGGTAAATAAAAGCCCACATTTTCTGGAACCTCTCCATTTAATTTTGTCTAATAAATGTGATTAATTTAAAGCATAATCTAATGCAACCCAACTTTTAGAAATGTGTAACTGTTTTCATATAATCATAGTCACTAATATGGGAACAAAGATTAGACTCTGCTTTGGGATCTGAAAATAAGAAATGAGTTCATTTCACAGGTATTTAGTCTTTATTTAGTTTTTTTGCACATGTGAAAAGTCATCTTTTCTCGTTTAACTGGGTAATGAACTATCTTTATAAGTAATTAATAATAAGGGTATGAAAATAAAATAAGAAAAATGTATTTTTTTAACAAGAGAGAGAACAAACAGAACAATGTAAAACAAGAATTCTGTTGGAGGTATATACTTCTACTAGCCATCAGGCAAAGGCATAGCTGATCCACACGTTTCTTTATGTTAGTAGCACATATTCTCACATTTTGTTATGTAGTGCACGCAGCCTAAGAAAACTGCTTTACGCCACCTTCTTCAAGGTACTAAGATCCACCAGGACTGACTCCTTGAAGTGTTAGACTCTTGTATGGTTTGGGTCAATGCTAAAGGAAGGACAGGGCATTTTCAGGTTGGATTGCAGGGCTATGTACGGTGTGTCTCCATTTCCTGCAGCAGGCAGCATCGGCATCACAATTTTTTTTTCTTTATTTCATATGCAGAAGTGAGTGTTTCCTTCTTTTTTGCTATGATATAAGTTGCTCTATCATTTGAAGGAGGATCACAGACACTCCCATTTGAAATAATGTAATAAATGTACGAAATCCATGGGTACTTAGGTTTTACTTTTTGCCACATGTTATAATTTTCCCTTTTACAACGTGAATGTTCCCAAACATGAAGGCTCTTAAAATCGTCTAATACAAATTTGGACTGATAATTTTGCTTTAGCACCTGTGTACTCTCGATCAATGTAGACATTGACCACAGAGAGATGCACTTAAATCTGTCCATTTCATTTGTGGGGCCAAAAAGTTGAAACAAATATAGAATTCCTGGTAAAAGTTATTTCTCTTAAAGAAGCAATTTCTCAAAAGCAAAGACAATTATGTTTCAGAACAATATCAATCATATTCTTTTAATAAAACAGAAGGCAAATTTTTATAATTGAAATGTTGAACGACAACGTTTTTATTCCTCCCCAATAGTTGTTCACAATACATGTAAGTGAAGAATACTGCTGAAAAAATTTTGCGGTGAAGCGGATAAAGTTTAAAATGAATAAGGATATATTTATATGTGCTATGAAAGAGAGCCTTTCTGTTTTTCAAGTACTCTGAATCCTCACACAAAATGTACTCCTTGCACATTATGTTCATTCAGATTTATGTATTTGTTATTTCTTGATTTAAAAATCAAATAAAGGCTTCTTTCATGACTGCCTCAAGTTAAATCCATTATTATTGTGAAAAAGTTGAATATATCCATGCATAAATATAAAATGTGAATAGAAACGCATATGAACTGCAACTGGAAGTAATATTTTTGCTTGATGCCAGAAATTTTCAACTTATCAGTTAGAAAAAATCTGTAACACACATTTCTGTCTGAAGCATGGAATATATTATAATTTCATTGTTAGTAATCTTACATAAGAGAGATATCAATCACATAGGCATGGACAAAATATTCTAGTCCTGATTGTCTTAAACATTATGTGAAATTTTCTGCCAAATACTTAAAAGCAAGGTTGTGGGATGCATGTTCTCTGACACGACCTCACAGTGCCCAGAACGGCAAGGAGAGAAGGAAGCAGCCTGTGCTTCTGAGCCTCTAGGGAGCCTTAAGAAAGTTCAGGGAAGTGGCAGCTCTCTGCTGTGTTTACATTGCATTCATTCTTGAGTGTTTTGGGATTAATCATGTTTAAAGTATGTTCACATCCTTGCTTTATTTTTACCTTATTATCAAACTCCAACTTACAGCCTTGGAGAAGAATCAATGTCCCTGTTCCTTCCAAGTAACAAACAAAGAAATTCAGTTCAAGGATGTTCAGCAACATGTTTCGGGTTACAGTGCAAAATAGGACAGACTCCTCTCTGGAGCGTTGTAATACATTTGTGAATTTGATCATTATTAACAGGTCCTGGAAAGCGCACAGCATACCTGGAACCACAGATGAGGTTGTGGGTAGAGAAAGAGAGAGAATGCTTGGGCCTGGGATACTGCTTTTACTGGAATCCAAGTTATGGGCCTAAGTTTTCACAGGCTCACTATTTATTGGTAAATTTAAAACATTAAGAGTGGGAATTTAAAACTCTGGAAGAGAAAAATATAAGTAACCCAAATTGTCATTTATCCAAATCAACCAAGATCTCTAAAACACATGAGACTTGAGTGGGAGGGTGCTTTAGCCCTTTATCTAGTCCTGTGGCTGGTAATGTGTTTATTCAAGATCCTCATCTTTGAAGTCAATACCTCTTTGAAATGAGTGCCTCAGTAATCAAATCTTCAGTCAGTTGTTTACCTTACAAAAAAAGATAAACCAACTGTCAGGGCTTACATTACAGCAAGTCAAAGAATTCCTTAATATTTTTAAGAATAGACTTTAGGGGCACTGGGTGGTTCAGTTAATTGAACATCTGACTCTTGATTTGGTTCAGGTCATGATCCCAGGGTTGTGGGATCAAGCACTGCATCAGACTCCATGCTGGTGTGGAGCCTGCTTGGGAACCTCTCTCCCTCTGCCCCTCACCCCAACTCACAAGCGCTCTCTCTCTATAAAATAAAACCAAAAAAAAAAAAACCCCTTATTTTTAGAACAGTTTTAAATTTATAGAAAAACAGAGAGAAAATAACATGAAGAGTTCCATTTAGCCTGTTTCCAATTTCTGTTATTATTAATATCTTACATTAGTGTAGTACAATTGTTATACTTAATGAACCAAAATTGACACATTATTAATAACGAAATTTCATACTTTATTCAAGTTCCCTTAGTTTTTTCCTAATACTCTTTTTTTCTATTCCGGGATCACATCCAGAATACCACATTGCATTTAGTTATAATACATTTCTTTCGGCTTCTCTTGCCTTTGATTGTTTTGTCGATCTTCCTTGTTTTCAATGACCTTGACAGTTTTGATGAGTAAAGTATTTTGTAAGATTCTCTCCTATCAGAATTTCTCTGTTTTTTTTTTTTTCATGACTACAGGGGGGATGGATTTTTGGGAGGAAGACCACAGAGGCAAAGGGTCATCCTCATCACTTCATACCAAGGTTGCACACTGTCAATATGATTTACTACTGATATTAACCTTGGTTATCCAGCTGAGGTAGTGTTTGAAGTAGTATAGATTTCTTAACCGTTTAGTTAGTCTTGTCTGCTCAGCCCCCCTCCTCCCATACCATACTCTGAAAAGAAGTCATTAGGAACAGGCTATACTTAGGAAGTAGTGACTTGATTCCCCTCTTTGAAAGCAGAGTATTTACATAAATTATTTGGAATTCTCTGCAAGAGATATTTGTTTCTTTCCCCATTTATTAATTCAATCATTTATATCAGTATAAACTCATGAATATTTATTTTATATTTTGAGTTATAATGTAGTTTTTGTTGTTCAAACTGTTGCAGTGTTCGCATCAGGAGTATTTCAGTTGGCTCCTGTGTCCCCCTGACTTTACCCCATCAATGTAGATTTTTATTTTTTTAGGCATTTTCATACTTTCTTGTAGTAAGAAAATTTCCAGTCTTATGTATATTTCTTGCCCAGTCTTAGAATCTTCCATTTCTCTAAGGAGTTTTGGCTCCTTTTTTTTGGAAAATGGAATTATTTCTGAAAGCAAGGTATACTCATTGCCCTGGAGAGTATTATTTCTAGTCCTGTTCAGCTTGTGACACAAAGAAATATATTTATTCACATTAACTCATGCATATGCACATATCTACAAATTTTATGGATAACCATCTATATTTATAACAAGCATCACATGAGTTCATACTGATGTCTTCAACTCTAGTTCACTACCACGTGGATTGTTCCAGGCTTCTCCCCTTGCTTGTCCTACTACAATGGTGACAAACTTTCCACGAACCATTTAACTTTTCAATTCTGATATACATGTATAAAAGTTTTAAGATTGTTAACCCATACTCCCATATAAAGAAATTTATCAACTAGAGAACAGTGCTTATGCAGTGTATTTTGACTCTCATCTTGCAGGCTCCACTTATTTCCAAATGTAACCCTCTTTACTTTCAGTGAGATGTCTTAAGCATTGGTAATACAGGTTAGATTGTCACACTCTGCATTCCATTCTGGAATCTTCCACTTACTAAGTTTTTTTTTGTTTGGTTTGGTTTGGTTGTTTTCTTTTGTTTTTGAAAGAGTAAGAGGGAGTGGGGAGAGTGGCAGAGAGAGAGAGACAGACAGACAGACAGACAGACTCTTAAGCAGACTCCACACTCAACTAAGTGCCTGACGTGGGGTTTGATCGCACGACCCTGGGATCATGACCTAAGCCAAAATCAAGAGCCAGAGGCTCAATCAATCAAGCCATCCAGACACCTTCCCCCCCTTTTTTTAAATTTGCATACATATGGTTCATTTTTTGAGATATAAAGATATGGATTTTGACAAATGCATTGTATTATGTATTTAACATTGCAGCATCACACTAAATAGATTCACTGACATGAAAATCTCCTGTGTTTTACTCATTCTACCCTCCCCCCCACCTTGAAATCTTGGAAACCACTGTTCTTTTTGCCATTTCTCTATTTTGCTTTTTTTTCAGAATGCATGTTAATGAAATCATACACTATGTAATATTTCCAGGCTGGCCTTTTCACTTAATGATATGCATTTATGAATAATTCATGTCTTACATGACTTGGTATCCATTTCTTTTTTACTGTTAAATAGTATTCCACTACATGGATATATTACTGTTTATCTATTCACTTAATAAAGGTCATCTTGACTACTTTCAATTTTTTGTGATTATGAATAAATCTGCTATGAACATTTGCTTGTTTTTTTGTGTGGATCTAAGTATTCATATCATTGGGGTGAAAATCTAGGAGTTTTATTCCTAGATTTTGTAATACTGTATTTAGTTTTGTAAGAAACTGCCAACTACCTTCTGAATCTGATGCATCATTTTGCATTCTCATTATAATAAATGAGGTGTTTGTGTGGTCCTTCAATTTCACTGGTAATTACTAGGTTTGGAGATATTAGCTTTATATTTGTTTTTTATTCATTCTGAAAATATATTTATTAACAGAACTACATTTCCATCTTTGCATCTTTATAATTATTAATTTCCTTTCTGCTTTTTGTGTGCTTATTTTTATTTACTTACTCAGGTTTTTGTTACGTCTCATTTTGAAATATTTTGCATTGATTGAAGTCTTTTTTTCTCCCTCTACAATATATAATTTAATATATTATTTTACTGATTATCTTTGACATTTTAAGATACATATCTAATGAAGTCTAGTACTAATAAATCTGTCTATATGCACCTCTCTCTGTTTTTCTGCTTTTGTATCCTATCTATTAACTATATTGTTTCATTTTTAAATTCTATAAACTGGAAATTACTTTAATTATTTCATACAATCAGTGTTTGTTTAGCTTTAGATATATGTTACTATATTCTTTACTCTGTGGCTTTTCAAATTTCATGCTTTCCTTCTGTGATCACTTTTCTTCATTTCAGGAACTGTGACATTTAGAAGTTCCTTGGGTGAGGTTTGTTGATTTTAAATTTTCTTAGATTTTGGCACGTCTGAAAAGGTTTTTATTTCAGCTTCATTCAGGAAATAAACTTTGCTGGCTATATAATTTCTACTTGGCAACTATTTTGTCTCAACACACTGAAGACACTATTTCAATCCGTTCTGGCTGCTTTCATTTCAACGAATTTTTGTTTTTGGAAAGTCGTAGTCTAAATTAAATTTATAACTAGGTAATCTTTTCCTATGACTTCTTTTTAAGTTCTTAGTACCTTTGATTTCCTGAAGTTAGCCTACAATGTGTCCAGATGTAGGTCACTTTTAATTTTCCCTGCTTGTCAATCTATTAGCCTTCCTGAATCTGAAGATTTATGTTTTTCATACTTTCTGAAAAATTCTCAATTACTATTTTTTTAATATGGCATATGCCTTCATTTATTTATTTTCTCTTTTTGGAACTTCAATTACATACTTGATCTTCTCAATTTATTCTCTACTTTCCTAACCTTTGTTTCATATATTCTTTCTCCTTATTTTTATGTTATGAATTTTAAAAATGTTATACCTTCTAAATACTGAATCCTCTCTGTATTATATCTATTCTGCTCTATAAATGCTGTTTAAAATTTCTAACGTAATGTTTTTATTGTGACATTTGACTTCTAAACAACATTTGTCATTTTTATAGTCTGATTTCTACTCACTTTTGTTCCCTCTTTAAAAATATTTTTAAGCATATTGGGAGAAGAAGGTGTTAAACCCATGGATATACAATTTTATTTTGCTACTGAATATTCCTACCATTATTACTTAATTTTTTGACGTATCTGGATAACTTCAAACTATCCAACTTACTATATTCTACACTACTGTATTACTTACCATTCACCTGGTTATAAGTGATAAAAACCTAAATCAAACTAGCTTAAGCAAAGAAATTTAAAGATATGAAAACTAACTTAAAAAAAAAACACAATGAGGTGATCTGGGTGGCTCAGTCAGTTAAGTGGCTAACTTTGGCTAAGGTCATGATCTCATGGTTTGTGGGTTCAAGCCCTACATCCAGCTCTGTGCTGACAGCTCAGAGCCTGGAACCTGCTTTGGATTCTGTGTCTTCCTCTCTCTCTGCCCCTCACCCTTTCACATCTGTCTCTTTCTCAAAAATAAGTAAACATTAAACAAAATTAAAACAAAAACGGTGAATTCAGGGGATCACTAAGTCTCAAGGATGACAGAATTCTGGGAAATTCATATAGTAGTCACTGAAGCCAACGGGTTGAGATGCTGTGATTGGCTAATCTTGGATCCTATGCTCTTGCCCTTTAAGTGGAATATATTACCAGAAAAAGTAGACTAGAATGACAAAGCTTAACTTTTTGATATGGTTGTTCCACAAAACTGGAACCATCCTTACATTGTATATATTCTCTGTTATACCTCAATCATTCATCAAGACTGCCAGTTCTATCTACTGAAATTCCCGTTTGGTACTTTATCTCTAGCCATATTTATTTCCAGTATATCTTCTCCATTTTATTAAAAGAGGTCCTCTGTCTTCAGTGTATCCTTCATAGTGCAAACAGAATGAACTTTCTAAATTGTGTTATTCTTTAAACACTTGGATTGGCTTTCCAAACTAAACTCGGGCCTGGATTAATGGCCCTTAATGACCTGGCTTCCACCTTCTCCATCTTATATCTAATTATCGTCCAACATTATCATCACCACATGATCTCCATTGCGCAACTCTATTTTTCTGTATCTGCCATCTTCTCTTTAAATTTTAGTATTCCATAGTTTTGAACCCTATTTCTTCTTCCCTCTTCTACCACTTTCTCACCTCATTACTAACATTACCATTTGTTTTTTATATGAGTCAATGTCCTAGTTTTGGAGGTATGAAGAGATGGAAATATCCAGTCTTAAAATATGCATCTCTTATTAGAAGCATGCATTTCATTTTTGTGATTACTATTTTTTCTTTCTATCTTTTTGTGGGGTTTTTTTTGTTGTCTATTTTCTCCCCATCCTCATATTTATTTCTCTTTGGAATTCATCTGCATTTCATGTACATCCATGCTGATTCATAGTTGATTCATTACTTCTTACTGACACAGCTGATACCAGAATTGCAAAAAAAATTTCAGTCTCTGTCAAAGTTGAGACTCAGAGGTATAAAGTTTCCAAAGATTGTATTTCATCAGCAATGGCCTTTTTAAATTTCTTATTTGTCATTTATATCAATGCTAGATATATGGCTTATAATCAGTTATGTTAAATCTTGCCACTATTACATGGGTATGTTCTCTTTGGTGCTACATTGCAGGGATCTTAAGATATCTCTTTGGCATTTGGCAGAAAGTAATTTCCTATTGAGAGCTATCTAAGTCTCTTTTTATTATCCTGAAGTCTTTCGTTTCTCAGGCTATCCAAATTTCTTCAGAAGAAGCAGCTGCTGCTTTAAAAACTGTATCTTTCGGTATCACTGTGGTCTTGCATTTAGTTAAATAACTTGTCTTAAATATGAACTGTGCAATAACAATTTCATATGCCCTGGTTTTCCAGTATAAGCTTCTGTAACAACTTCTAATACCTTGGCAATTGGAATTAGTTAAGTTTGTAAGATGTCCAATTTTCCTGTTAGATTTCAAGTTTCATAAGAATCAAGAAGTGTGGCTATTATGTTTACTCTTTCATTCCCAGAAGCTAGGACAATGCTTGGCACATCATTCATGCCTTCTCTACTTTTTGAATAAATGAGTTGGTGAATGAAAAAGTGCAGCATGAGGAAGAAAACAAGTGCTGATATAAGAACAAAAGATAAAATTACGATAAGTGTTTTGTTCCAAATAACAAATACAAACCTACTATTATTAAAGGTTAGTAAATAGCTAAATACAATAAACATATAAGTATTAATAGAATTTTATACATCAGCAGTAACTACCTTGAAGACTTAATGATTTGTATAAAAGAAAATTTTCGTATGTGTTTTGAGTGATGTCTGGAGTCTTCATATATAAGAACTTCAAGTTTTTTAATAGATTTAATATAGTAGTGCCTCTGTATACTTAGGGGCAACCCATTATTATTCTGGCTTACCTAAATTTTTACTCTGGGTTAAAATGCTAAAATACAGTGGAATAAATATTTTACACTAAAAAATACAAATTGTCTTCTTGTCACTGTAAAGAATGTAATTTTGTTTGAAAGTATACTTGCTTGTTAGGGAAAATAAATAATGTCAAATGATAGTGGAAAAAATCAAGTTAGTGTTAAACATAAGCATTTCCAACAAGAAACTATATCTAGATGATGACATATAAGTATCACTTATATAAGGTGTATCCCTCAATTTGTTTTTAGAATCAGATTATCCTTCATGAATAATTTAAACCTATATTACTGGAATAGTGATGTAAAATCATTATGTTGTTCAAGTATTAAATGGAAAGGCTAAAGTTGATCCATTATGTAGCTTAATAGGTCTGCTGTTAGCTGGTTTGAAATGATGAAATTGCTTTGATAACATCAAATAAATAAACTGTTTTTCTATTGCATTATTTTTATTTCAAAATATTTCATAATCATATATGTTGGAAACAATAATGTGCATTTATCTTATGAAGTATCATCATCAAAATAGAAAATTCAAGGTACAATGGGTTTTAAATTGATAATATTGTAAAACAGAGCAAAATAGTTTTTTTCAAAAGTTACATTGAAAAATAAGGTAATTCAGAGTACTTTCACCATATTTATGTTGAATAAATGGTAATTTTATTATCTAAAATAATCTAATTTTGAAATAGCTCCTTTAATGATTGATATATAAATTAATTGATGAATTATTCATGAATCATTGTTCTTGTGTAAATATGTTCTAATGAATATATGAAACAATAAATTCAGTGTTTGCTTCCATTGTGGGGATTCTATACATAAGGGAAAGTGAACAGAAAGAAAACAGTTGCTAGCCCACTCTTGAAATATGTCTCATTAATTTAAGAAGAAATTTAAGTTCAATATAGCCTCTAAATCCAGATTTATTCTGTAAATTCCAATACAAGAGCAAAATATGTTTTCTCTGTGATCAGGATTATTATTAACATAGTAGAAGAAAATTACTGCTCCTATATGTTTCTATTTTTCCTTTGCATAATATATTTCAAGATAATAACTTTAGCATTAACATTGACAGAAAATATTGAATGCAACTTTAGAATTATAAATTATTTAATACGATTTCTACAGAAGTAAAATTATTATAAAATTTTGTATATAATTTTAATATCAAGATAATGGTGTCACATCACTATCTTAAGCAATATACAGTATAATTAATCTTACCAATGAAAAATAAAAACAGGTTGAGATGGAACTCTGGGTCTGAAAACAAGAAATATCCACTGTTCATCAGAGATTAATTGTATGCACTAACTGACTCATTTTTGAAACATATATTCTACCTAGGAGGACGTTAACCGTGGTTGCTGTTCATAGAACCCTCGGATGATGTTGTAAAATGAATGAGGGACAATCAAATAGTGGGTCATATAGTAAGTGTCCCTGTGATAAGCCTATCTACAGAGCATCCAGTCTCCTATCTATCATCTACCACCAACACCACAATCTTTCAATAAAGATTTGGAGACTTTCTATTTAATTGAGCAACCAAGGACTTTTGAATATATACTCTAGAATTCGGGTTTACATGTGCACTCATATACAGAAACATACACTTATAGTAAATAAGGACTCATCCATTCACTCATTTTTCTATTCAACGTATACTAATTGAACTCTTACTCATACCTGGGTCCATGCTAAGTGCTGAGCTCATGGAGGTCAAGTGTGTATCCAAAGTAAGTTTGCCACTATGAAGCTTATAGTTACATAAGGAATTCAGATATCAAACCAATAATTTCCTAAACATTGGATTTATTATGTTACTTTTTGGAGAAAGTAGCAAGTTTCACCTCTAGTAATTACATAAACAATTAGCTATGTGACAATTGTGGAATATACCACAGAAGAAATAAGACTAGGCATACCTCAGGTTTAAGGATAATTATAAATGTGCATGTTATAGTTTGACTTTGCATGAAAAGAAATTGTTTAAGGAAGACAATATAGAGATTGTTAGATAATATCTTCCAAAACAACAAGTCAAAACTCTCAATAAGTGTTGGAAAAAAATAGAATCTCATTTACAATTAACTTTTAATCTTGGACCATGTTAGTTTAAACCAAATGTTCACTTTTTTCACATTCATCATGTGGTTAGGGCTATTGTATCCTAGATGTATGATAATCATTGGATGACTTTAGACAAAATAATTTTTGATTTGTTTCCTGAAAGTAAACTCTCTCCTTCAAAGAGTTGGGAATGTGGTGATGGAGATTTCAAATAGAATCTACAGTTTGTTTTTGATTCAAACTTCAGTTTCCATTAAGAACAATCTGATCATCTATACTTTTAATATACTGAGAACTGGTACAGACCCTGACCTGCTCAGTGAGAAGGAAATGAATTTGATTCCCAGGTCTATTGAATAGTCAAGGTTCAAAAGCACAAGATAATGAGTTTGGAAATATCAAGATGTTGGTGAGAGAACATATTTGCATTGCTCTTAAGCAGAAGTACACTCAACTGGAAATACAACTAAGGCAGGCCAAGAATTTTGCAATCTCTCATGCCTTCTGAGGCTTAGATGGCTAAGGAATATATGGGGACATCACAAACTCTATTAAAGTAACCTTAAAAAATAAGCCCTTAGTTTTATTATGTAAAAAAAGTAAATGAATTTATTAATTAATTAAATTTATACTTTAATAAATGACCTGTTTTGATTCATGTAAGTGGGTAAATAATATAGTGTCAAAAATTTCCATTACTGATGTTAGATTCTATGCTGGCATTTTTGAAATTCTGAGTGACAAAAATTTATTAATTTGATAAAACAATAATTTATCTATGTTATAACTGTGCTTACTGTTCATGTACTTTAATAACATGTTGGATAGGAAGCTGAATGTTTATATATATATATATATATACACATATATACATATATATGTATTAGTATTGCTTGTATATAAAAAGTAATAGGTAGATGGAGTAATAAATAAAATACTGGTATTAAAAAATAATTATTTCTTTACATAAAAAATATCCATGAATAGATCTGGCATAGTAGCTCCACAAAATTATCAGGACCAAATCTGTTTTATCTTTGTGTTCTGCCTGAAGTGTGTGGCTTTCATTCTGGATATTACTTCATTGTTCAGATCACTATTGAGCTCCATGCTGACATATACCCATCTACTTTCTAAGCAGAAAAGTGGTGGAACACAATATCGGTAAACCAGTTAATTCTTATCCCTGTAGGATACTTCTCAGAAATTCCATACAACAATTGCCCTCATAACTCTCTGGGCAGAAATGTTAAGCAGAAATTGGTAACATGACTACAAGATGGTAAAGCATGCTGGGAAATGAAATGTAGTTTTTTATTCACTTGAGTGCATTGTCTAAGATACTCTTCTAAAAGAAAAAAAAGAAGTAATAAATTTGAGTAGGCAACTAGCAGTCTTTGTTGTTACTATAATTTACAATCTTTTCTTCTTCCCTTCTCTACCTTTCTCCCCCATACACTTCTTTCTCAACATGTGAGAAAATAGAGATGAAAACATCCAAGTGACTGGCTCAATATTACGTAACTTACTTACTCCAAGTTTTCTGTCTTTTTAACTATGTCATTTCATTTGAAATAAAACATAGGGGTATTTGAGGTTAAAAATAAACATCTGCATTTCCTTAATCCATTTGACTTTATTTTTGTCCAAGGTATAAGTGTCCAATTTCATGATCTGCATGGGATATCCACTTTTCTCAGCACCATTTATTGTTATTTATTCCCTGCTGGATATATTGACACCTTTGTCAAAGATCAGTTCGCTTTCTATGCGTGGGTTTATTTCTTTGCTCTCTATTCTGCTTCTTGGTGTATGAGTCTGTTTCATACAAATACCATATTGTTTTGATTATTGTAGCTTCATAATATAATTTGAAATCAGGAACTGTGATACTTCCAGCTTTCTTCTAGCTCAAGACTGCTTTTGTTTTTATGAGTCTTTTGGTTTTAATACAAATTTTAGTTGAAAAATGTTGTTGGAATTTTGACAAGGATTGTATTGAATCTGTAGATTGCTTTGGTGATTTATATACTTTGGTGGCATGAACATTTTAACAATATTAATTCTACCAATACATTAACTTGGGATACCTTTCCATTTGTTTGTGTCTTCTTCATTTGCTTTCATCAACGTCTTGTAGTTTTCAGTGCATGGATCTTTCACCTCCCTGGTTAAATTTATTCATCAGTATGTTATTCTTTTTGATGCTATTATAAATGGGTTTCTTTTCTTTTCTTTTCTTTTCTTTTCTTTCTTTCTTTTTTCTTTTGGATACTTCATTGCGTATAGAAATACAACTGGTTATCGTTGATTTTGCATACTGCATTGTCACTGTTTTGTTGTTGTTGTTGTTGTTTAGTTTTAACAGTTTTTGGGTGAAGCCTTTAGGATTTTCTATGTACAAAATCATCCACAAACAGAGACAACTTAATGTCTTCATTTCCAATTGGGATGACTTTTATTTCTTTTTTTTCCTGATTTCTCTAGTGAGTATTTCCTGTACTATGTTGAATAGAAGTGGTAAGAGTTGTGTACCCTTGTATTGTTCCTGTTCTTAGATGAAAAACTTTCAGCTTTTCACTACCAAATATGATGTTAGCAGTGGCCTTGTCACAAATGACCTTTATCATGTTGAGGTACATTTATTCCATACCTAATTTGTTGAGAGTTTTCATCACAAAAGCATATAGAATTTTGTTAAATACTTTTTCTACAACTATTGAGAAGATCATATGGCTTTTCTCCTTTATTTTGTTAACATAATGTATCACATTTACTGATTTTCAGATGTTGAAACATCCTTGTATCCTAGAAGTAAATGACATTTGATCAGGGCATATGATATTTCTAATGTGCCACTGAATTCAGTTTTCTAGAATTGTGGTTGAAGATTTTTGTATATATGTTTATCAGGGACATAAGCTTGTAATTTTTTTTTTTTCCATGTCATTGTCTGGTTTTGGTATCAGGGTAATGTTTACCTTCTAAAATGAGTTTGGAAAACTTCTTTTTTTTTGTTTTGTTTTGAACTTATTTGAGAAGGATTAGTATTAATTTTTCTTTGAATGTTTGGTAGAATTCATTAGTGAAGCCATCTGGTCCTGGACTTTTGTTTATTGGGAGTTTTTGATTACTGATTTAATCTCCTTTGTAATAATCAGTCTGGTCGGATTATATAATTATATATATATATATATATATAATTATATATAATTTAATTATATATAATATAAATATTATTTAATTATATATTACTTAATTACATATATATACATATATATATATACACACATACACACACACACACATATAGTTTATTTATTTTTTTAAAGAGAGAGAGCAAGCAGGGGAAGATTGGAGATAGAGAATCCCAAGCAGGCTCAGCACTGGCAGTACAGAGCCTGATGCAGTGCTCAAACTAATGAACTGCGAGATTATGACCTGAGCCAAAATCAAGAGTCATATACTTAACTGACTGAACCACCCAGGACCCCAAAGATATTTTTTACTTCCTTTTTGACTTTATCTTTTACTCATTCATTGAGTAAACACTCATTCAGGAGAGTGTTATTTAATAACTACATATTTGTGTATTTTTCGGTTTTCTTCCTGTTATTTATTTCTTGTTTTACACCTTTGTGGTCAGAAAAAAAAATACTTAATATGATTTCAATATTCTTATATTTTTTAAGGCTTGTTTATTGGCCAAACATATGATCTATCCTGGAAAATGTCCCATGTCCCCTTGAAAGGAATGGGTATTAATTATCTATATATCCATTTCCTTGTGTAAGCATTCTGAAATACCATCTCTAGAAAATTAGCTAATATTTATTCCTCAATAGTAACATACATATTTGGAATAACTTGCCAAATGATAAAATTTCAACTGTGGGAGGATATGGGAAGAATAAAACCTGCAGAGGTAAAAGCTTCCAGTTTTGATAAACTAAGATTTTGTGGGCTAAGAAAAATAACACAATTTCTTCCCTGGATGATAAATACACAGGCTTAATCTTATCAGACTACAAAGTTAGTGATCAGTCCACAGGATTATCCTCATTTCTGACATCAACCGCAGAGTAGAGGTCACCTTCACTTCTGATACCAATTCCACGTTCGAGTTTCCCAAGATCATTCTAAGGTTTGATAATTTGCTAGGACTCACAAAACTCATCAAGAGCTATTAGTTTCAGTTTATTGCAGTGAACGGATACAGATTAAAATCAGCCAAGACAAGAGATGCATGGAACAGAGTCTAGCAAAGTTTTGCTTCCAGTTGTCCTCTTCTTACAGCGTCATGGGCAGTGCTAACTTTCCTCACAATGCAGCATGACCATGTGCATGGAGTATGTGCAACCAGACAAGCTTACTCAAACCTTGGTGTTCAGAGTTCATTGGAGCTCAATCATGTAGATATGGTTGATTGCCCAAGTGGCAACTTTAGTCTCTATTTCCCCTAAAGTTGGATCAGATACAACATCAATCAAAGCCACACCTCAAATTACATTTTAGACTACCTAGTATGGCCTGAAACTTTTGGGAGAAGAAAGATACTCTCAGGTAGCACACATAAAATCTAAAGCTGAAAGCAAAGCGAGACCTCTGGGAAAGGTTAAATACTTTGTGTACACATACACAAACTTCACTTGGAAAAGGAAATAATAATTCTTGCTCCTTTCTTATAGATGTGAATACTTATTATATTTGAGACATAGAACAGCTTCACATTACTTCTGCCTGTATTTTGTTTAGAAAAAAAAGACTGAGACAATAGTATAAAATTTCATTTGTGTTTTATTTTTGAGCAGAAAAAAAGTAGGAATGGGATTTATACTAATGTCAGTCTTGTAGTTGGGAAGAAAATTAAACACTTTAAAATATACTAAATTAAAGCTAGGGTGATACACAGTTCAATTTTTGAGGTTGGAATTTTAGCTTTAAATTTATAGTGTATGGAAGGAAACAGACTGTAAAAAGCATGTGCCATATACAGCAAATAAGAAAAATGTTATGAAGTTTAGACTCACAGTGAGTAACTATAGTTCTGTTGGTTACAAATGTGACAGGAAATAGAATATATTGCCAACCAGATTTTAGTTTTTCCACTCCATAGTTCTCCATCTTGCAAACTGAGAAATATATTTTGCCATTTTTGATTTAACCATAGTTGATGGAACTAAGGAATAGCTCCTTTCCCCCACAGCAAAAGAAATGATTTGTTTAATGTTTTTTCCTCTGTTTGATTGAGTGGATTTCAGGAATGAATGGTAATTTGTATAATGCATTTAAAAAAATATAGCTCCTAACACTAAAAAGGAACAGAAGAAATAATATTTGCAATTGTTTCAGAAATGTATAAACTACCCAAGCAATAATTTGCAATATTTTCTTCTTGATTAATAAATAAGACATTTATTTCACAAAATACATTCAAACTCAGCTGCAATTTTCAGCAGCAAAAATGACTTAGAAGCTGTTGATTTGTTGAGAAATTACCATGTTACAATAATGGAGAAAAATGGTGTATTGAATACAAGAGAGTATACAAAAACTTCACAGTCTTTATAAACCAAAAAGCCAATTGAAAAAAAAAAAAAGTACCTACCAAGTGATTACTTGACACATAACACCAAATATTGGGGTGTGCAGATTAGTTTTTCTGTTAAATTTCCTTATAGCATACAAATTTAGGATAAATCCTTGGTATAATATTTTAAATGTACAGCATAATATAGTCAAGTTTGCTATATTGATAGTTTTAACTTGATTTTGTTTCTTTAGAGATACATCATGTTTGCAGAAAAAACCAGAAAATATCTATAAGAAAAAAAAAATCAGCATCCAGGGATAATCAGTTTCATCAATTAAACCTTTAAATGTTTATATTTATGTGTGTGTATGTATATAATAGAATATAATTTTAATTTTGTTTGACAAAACATTTTTGTTACTATTATGTAATATGACAACTTTCTATATTATTAAATACATTTCTGTATTGAATTTTCATGTCCCCATATTAGCACTACGTACTTAATCTCTGACTTAAAAATGTATTGTGGGGCACCTGGTGGCTCAGTCAATTAAGCTTCTGACTCTTGATTTCAGCTCAGGTCAAGATCTCACTGGTTTGTGGGATCCAGCCCTTTGTTGGGCCCTATGCTGACAGCACATAGCCTGCTTGGGATTCTCTCTCTCTCTCCCTCTCTCTCTCTGCCCCTCCCCACTCCCTCTCTCAAAATTAATACATTAAAAAACAATTAAACATTTTAAAAATGTACTATAAAGTTAGTTGCTATGATGAATAATCCCTCAATAATATTTACCTATTACATTATCTTTGTTTTCTTCTGAGAGTAAATCATTGATGTACTATTCTCAATAATTTATTGGGTGTTTATATATTTATATATTGCTCATTTAAATTTGTATCCATACCATATATATTAAAGATTTTGATACTACTTCTTGCTTACAGCAAATGCATTTTTCTCAATTTCCCTTTGTTTTTAATCTTTTGTTTATGGTGACTTTCCTACATTAAAATTTTCCTATTTTCATTGAGATACATTTGCCAATATCTTGTTTATGGTGCAGTGATTGTTTTCATGATTATAAAGAACTTACTTTTATGTTTCTATTAAAAATTTTACATTTATCTAATTATTTTGCATAGAAAGCTAATTTTTTATTGAAGAAATTAATTTTGAAAAGTCAAGTTTCTTTTTCTTTTAAGATATAAATTAGATATAGGAGGGACAGAAGGTAATTTAGTAGTATTACTGGCCTTTTCATTGCTCCTTACAGAAAGAGCAACTTGAAAAAGTTATACCTTCACTGGGAAAGGTTTCCTGCAGACATTTTGTCCACTTCTGATACAGCTTTTATGGCCCTGAGTTTCCTTCCTATGTCCTCTGCCTCACTCCTTGCTTAATTTATTCTCATTTTTCCTTTCTCCAAACAATTTTCTTTGTTAAGTCTTTTATTTGAAAAATTCCTTCCCAGTTTTGGTTAACTATATAATTTGCAATATTTCTCACAGGCGCAATCTTGGCTCTTTATTTTACTCTTTAATTTTTTATTTACATTTATTTACTTCTGAGAGACAAAGAGAGACAGACCACAAGCAGGGGAGGGGCCGAGAGAGAATGAGACATAGAATCTGAAACAGGCTCCAGGCCCTAAGCTGTCAGTACAGAGCCTGACGTGAGGCTCAAACCCATGAACTGTGAGGACATGACCTGGGCCAAAGTCGGACGCCCAACCTACTGAGCCACCCAGGCACCCCCTTTTTTTATTCTTTTTTTCATCTCTTTATTTTAATCTTAAGTACACCCCCAACTTCTCCAGAATGGGTGTTGATAGTCACTTCTGTTCAATTGCAGTTTGTGCTTGTGGGTATGATGAATGCATTCTAATTCTAAATGAGCCTTCCTACTCATAACAAGTGAGGGTCAGTTACAGTTTTTCTGAGATTATCTCTTAAGAATGCATATCTTCAAAGAAATTTAAAAACAAAAAAAACCTTACTAGGTTTGGCCACATCCTAAGAAAGAAAATGGATGAGAAGCACATGTCTCTCTCTCTCATTTCATTATTTTAGGGCTTGATCATAATGTAAAGGACCCATCCGATGTTATTTTTTAAGGTATTACAGAATTTTATATGAAAATGGTAAAATATTAATATAGCAAAAAACTTCTAATAAAATACAAATGTTCCTGACCTAATCTCCCCACACAGCTCTGCTATCAGAGCATTCATATGAAATCATTTTAGTCTTTTGGTTCTCTGTCCCTAATACTAAATAAATGACTTAGACTCTCTTCTGACTCTTGTACTTCATGCATGCCCTTGAGACTGCCTTTCAACTGGAGACGGCAGATTACCTTCACCACTCCCCCCTCAACATCTGATATTTCTAAACTGTAGTGCTATTATTTTATGTTCTGTGATTAAGTTCCTTTGTAACTTCAAATTTTTATTATTCTCTTAAATTTTGACAGTCACTATGTCCTCACTCTGTAAATTAAAGTTATTACCTTTCCTTTATTTTTTCCTCCCATGTCTCTAAATTATCAATGTCTTCTCATAAAATGGATACATTTGATATTTTGTAATTTGTCTATAGGTTGATTCTAACAGATGAATATATCAAATTAATTTATAACATGCAATAATATCCAATAGTGACTAAGGTTTATTTTTTCCTTCACTATCAAGCCAATATCACAAAGTCCATGTCACTTAACAAGCATTTTTTAAGAATAAAAGTTGCAGAGGGGGAGGAGCCAAGATGGCGGAACAGCATGAAAGTTTTTTTGTGTCTCGCATCCATGAAATACAGCCCCATCAACACTAAACCATCCTGCACACCTAGAAAACTGATTTGAGGACTAACACAACAATCTGCACAACCTGAACCACAGAACTCAGCAGGTAGGTGGCACCGAGAGGTGAACTGGAGGAGAGAGAAGCTGCGGAGGGCAAGGAGCTGTTTTTGCTTGTGGAGAGAGGACAGAGACAGGGGCCGGGGGGAGAATATGGGAAAGCACCCCCCAAAAGCAGCTGGAGAGAAAGTGGAAAAGTGAAAACAGCCACAGGGACTGAACTAAAAAGGGAGAAAGGAGAGGGTTTAAATTCCATTAAGACTCTATAAACAGGGGGAACACAGAGTCTGAAACTCCACAGCTAGCTACCTGGTGGTGCTCTGGTGAGAAGGGTGAATCCCCAGGAGGAGAGTGAAGTCCGGGTGTCTTTGGGCCATATGGGGAAAGGCGGTTCCCCTGCTGGGAAGACATCTGGTAGAGGCTATGTGCACCCCCCCCCACCCGCCCACACACAGGAAAAGACTGCAGTGGGCCCAGGAGAACAACCACATTCCCTGGTGTTGCAACAAGGTTGTTGGGGTTGAAGACTGGTGCCAGATGTTTGCTGTGATTTTTCATATTCCCTGAAACGCTGCTATTACACGATCCTGTGAACTTTCTCTGGGGTGGGCTGGCACCCAGTCGCAGTCTCTGGGCATCAGCAGTACTGCGATCCCACCCACAAGCATTCCTGGGTGCCGCCGGCAACTGGCCATTGTTTGGTGAGACCCTCCTGCAGAGCGGCAGAATAGGTCAAAGATGCAGTCCCTCAGAAATAAGGTGTCAGGAAACACAGCTGCATCTGAGATAAAGCTCAGGAGGGAGGTGCTGCCGGGAGCTTGGTCATGGCTGTGCATGCGCATACACACCTAGAAGCGCCACAACAATCCATCCCAGTAAGCTAAGCAGCGCCATCTAGTGGAGAATGGAGCTGTTACACTAAGCCCCAACCAACTGGGCCAACCTCACTCTTCAGGAACATAAATCCCTCTACCTGCTTATTTTATGGACTATAAAGTGCTTCATAGCTTGACTTCTAGGGGAAAACAAAATAATTTCAATCATATTTCAGTCTGCTCATTGGTCCATCTATTCAATTTTCTTTTTCTTTTTTTCCCTGTTTTTCACTTCTTTTCTTTTTCTTGAATACAGAAAGAAAAAAAATTATTTTCAATTTCTATTACAAATATATCTTTATTTTTTCTACAGTATTTTTTACTTTTGTGTATTTTTTTTCAAATTCTATTTTACTTCCGTTGTGCCATTTTATTCTATTTCAGTGTATTCATTTTTTCAAATTTTCAAACGATTTCCTTTTTTTTCTTTCCCCTTTTTTCTCTAATATCAAGCCCCTTTCAACACCCAGACAAAAACACAACTAACATCTAGCATCATTTATTTCATTTTGTGTGTGTTTTAATTTTTTAATTTTAATTTTTTTTACCTCATTAATTACTTTTCTCCCTTCAAAATGACAAAATGAAGGAATTCACCCCAAAAGAAAGAACAGGAAGAAACAACACCAGGTATTTAACCAACACAGATACAAGCAAGATGTCTGAATGAGAATTTAGAGTCACAATAATATTGGCACAAAAACAGACACATAGACCAATGGAATAGAATAGAAACCCCAGAACTAGACCCACAAACGTATGGCCAACTCATCTTTGACAAAGCAGGAAAGAACATCCATTGGAAAAAAGACAGTCTCTTTAACAAATGGTGCTGGGAGAACTGGACAGCAACATGCAGAAGGTTGAAACTAGACCACTTTCTCACACCATTCACAAAAATAAACTCAAAATGGATAAAGGACCTGAATGTGAGACAGGAAACCATCAAAACCTTAGAGGAGAAAGCAGTAAAAGACCTCTCTGACCTCAGCCGTAGCAATCTCTTACTCAACACATCCCCAAAGGCAAGGGAATTAAAAGCAAAAGTGAATTACTGGGACCTTATGAAGATAAAAGGCTTCTGCACAGCAAAGGAAACAACCAACAAAACTAAAAGGCAACCAATGGAATGGGAAAAGATATTTGCAAATGACATATCGGACAAAGGGCTAGTATCCAAAATCTATAAAGAGCTCACCAAACTCCACACCCGAAAAGCAAATAACCCAGTGAAGAAATGGGCAGAAAACATGCATAGACACTTCTCTAAAGAAGACATCCAGATGGCCAACAGGCACATGAAAAGATGTTCAGCGTCGCTCCTCATCAGGGAAATACAAATCAAAACCACACTCAGGTATCACCTCACGCCAGTCAGAGTGGCCAAAATGAACAAATCAGGAGACTATAGATGCTGGAGAGGATGTGGAGAAACGGGAACCCTCTTGCACTGTTGGTGGGAATGCAAATTGGTGCAGCCACTCTGGAAAGCAGTGTGGAGGTTCCTCAGAAAATTAAAAATAGACCTACCCTATGACCCAGCAATAGCACTGCTAGGAATTTATCCAAGGGACACAGGAGTACTGATGCATAGGGGCACTTGTACCCCAATGTTCATAGCAGCACTCTCAACAATAGCCAAATTATGGAAAGAGCCTAAATGTCCATCAACTGATGAATGGATAAAGAAATTGTGGTTTATATACACTATGGAATACTACGTGGCAATGAGAAAAAATGAAATATGGCCTTTTGTAGCAACGTGGATGGAACTGGAGAGTGTGATGCTAAGTGAAATAAGCCATACAGAGAAAGACAGATACCATATGGTTTCACTATTATGTGGATCCTGAGAAACTGAACAGGAACCCATGAGGGAGGGGAAGGAAAAAAAAAAAAAGAGGTTAGAGTGGGAGAGAGCCAAAGCATAAGAGACTGTTGAGAACTGAGAGCAAACTGAGGGTTGATGGGGGGTGGGAGGGAGGAGAGGGTGGGTGATGGGTATTGAGGAGGGCACCTTTTGGGATGAGCACTGGGTGTTGTATGGAAACCAATTTGACAATAAATTTCATATATTGAAAAAAAATTTTTTAATAAAAAAAGAAAAAAAGAAAAAGAAAAAAAATAGAGTCACAATAATATGAATACTAGCTGGAATCAAAAATAGATTAGAATCCCTTTCTGTGGAGATAAAAGAAGTAAAAGCTAATCAGGATGAAATAAAAAATGCTATAACTGAGCTGCAATCTTAAATGGATGCCATGGGGGCAAGGAAAGATGAGGCAGAGAAGAGAATCAGCTATAAAGAGGACAAAGTTATGGAGAAAAATGAAGCAGAAAAAATGAGGGAGATTAAGGCAAAAGAGAATTATTTAAGAATTAAGGAAATCAGTGACTCATTAAAAAGGAACAACATCAGAATCATAGGGGGTCCCAGAAGAGGAAGAGAGAAAAACAGGGGTAGAAGGGTTATGTGAACAAATCGTAGTAGAAAACTTTCCTAACCTGGGGAAAGACACAGACATCAAAATCCAGGAAGCACAGAGGTCTCCCATCAGAGTCAACAAAAACTGACCATCAACAGATCATATCATAGTCAAATTCACAAAATACTCAGGCAAGGAGAGAATCATGAAAGCAGCAAGGGAAAACAGTCGTTAATCAAAAAGGGAAGACAGATCAGGTTTGTAGCAGACCTATCCACAGAAACTCGGCAGGCCAGAAAGGAGTGGCAGGTTATATTCAATGTGCTGAATCAGAAAAATATGCAGCCAAGAATTTTTTATCCAGCAAGGCTGTCATTCAAAATAGAAGAAAAGATTAAAAATTTCCCATAAAAACAAAAATTAAAGGAGTTTGTGACCACTAAACCACCCCTGCAAGAAATTTTAAGAGGGATTCTCTGGGGGGAGAAAAGACTAAATAAATAAATAAATAAATAAATAAATATCAAAAGCAACAATGACTAGAAAGGACCAGAGAACACCACCAGAAACTCCAACTATACAAGCAACATAATGGCAATAAATTCATATCTTTCAGTTCTCACTCAAAACGTCAATGGACTGAATGCTCCAATCAAAAGACATAGGGTAACAGAATGGATAAGAAAACAAGATCCATCTATATGCTGTTTACAAGAGACTCACTTTAGACCTAAAGACACCTTCAGATTAAAAGTAAGGAGTAACTCATCTGGTTTTCAGATGAGTTAATTGAGCACAAGTAAATTTGTCAAATGTCACACATCTAATAAGAGGTAGATTTAATATTTGAAATCTGGCAAGCAGGCTACACAATTTATATACATAACTTTTATACCATACTGGCTCATATTTACCTTTCTAAAATAAAATATAACTGAAATTTTGATATTTTATTCATTCAGAAAATATTCATTCAGAATTTTTTTTTTAATTATACTAATGGTTGTTGTGTCATTTCATTGGGGCATTTTTTAAAAAGCAGATTTAATGAGATAATTTATGTGCTGTAAAGTTCACAAATTTTATGTCTAAAGTTTGTTAAATTTCAGTAAATATATATAGTCGTGCTATCACCACAGGTATCACCAGTTCAGTTTTAGAACATTTCTCTTATTCAGTGTTCCTCATGCTCATTTTCAGTACATCTTGCCTCCACTGCTGGGCCCAGGCAACTACCAAAATGCCTTCGTTTGCATTGTTTTGCCTGTCCAGTAGATTTTATATACATGTAATCATACAATTTGTAGCCTTTGGGTTTGGCTCATCTCATTTAGCTTCACTTTTGCAGATACACCCATATTAATTGTATTTAATAGTACTTTCAAAGATTGGCCTCAGCAAAGAGGAGCTCTGCTGACCCATTTCTCAATGAAACTGGTAAGAATTTTACATATACAATTTATAAATTAACGTATAAATTATATATATATATATATATATATATATATATATATATATATATATATTGTTGACCGTGGTGATGGTTACCTATGTCTCTGAATATATTTAATATCACTGACATTTACACATTAAATAAATAAATTTTATCATATGTGAATTACAATTCAACAAAGCTGTTTAAAAAAGTAACAATTTGAAGATGGCAGCGTGGTAGGAGGCCCCTGGGCTTGTCTCATCCCTTGAACACATCCCTTGATAACTATCAAATCATTCTGAACACCCAAGAAATCATCCTGAGGACTGATAGAACAAGCTGTACAACTAGAAAGAGAGAAGAGGCCAACAAGGAAGGTAGGAAGTATGGAGATGTGGTTTTGGGGGGAAAGGATCGTGGGTGCTGTTGAGGGGAGTCAGCCTTGGTCAAGGAGGAAGGAAAGGAAGAAAGAACAGCATACAGGGATACAAAGAGAACACTTCCCAAAAGCTGTTGGCTGGGAAAATGAGAGGGGCTGATTTTTGTGAGTTTTGGCACTAGTGGGTCTCAAAGCCTGGAGTTTTAGACGTCAGTGGGATTGGCTGGGAAACAGACTTGAGGCTGCTGCTCTACTCCTGGAAAGAAGGCAGGCAAACTACAAGGGTGCAGGTGGTATGCTCTAAGGGTTGCCTAAGGCACACAGGAAGAGACGTTTGGCTCTTCTTAAAGTGTATCTGCGAGAAGTGGCATTCACAGAGATGCCTTTCTGGGGACAAAAGAGCTGGTGAGCACTGTTTTCCTCCCCTGTCCCTCAGTGAAGGCATAGAGACACCTGCCGAGGGTCGTTCATCTAGGAACTGGCTGTTTAGCCTTCTTTGTTCCAAATCCCACACCCCTGCACACTGTTGTAGCTGCCCTTCTCAGTCAAACCTGCATTGGTCCCAAGTAGTGATGCTTCCCCAGGAGACAAGTGCAAGCCCTAACCACAGCACATCCCTAAAGTTTGAAGTTTTGAAAGTCAGCAAGCTTGGCTGGGCTAGAGCTCAAAGTACACTGCACTTCTCCAGGCAGGCAAGCAAACTGGACACAGTGCAAGCAGCAATCTGAAAAACACCTAGGACACACAAGGGGAATTTATTTGCTCTTCTGGGGGTGCTTCCCTGAGAGCAGCAAGCATGGAAACCTCTCTGTGGGGGAAAAAAGGAGCTGGCTGGTGCCATTTCCCTCCCCTGTATGTCAGCATGAACCAACTTTGGTAAACAGCACAGTGACGACACAGGCCGCCAACCTGTTTCGACCAAGTCCCACCGCCCTGCACTATGCCCTGTACTGCTTTTCTCAGGCATATTTACATAAGTACCAGTGCAGCAGGCTCCTTCCCCATAAGACAAGGACAAACCCTTGCACTCACCACTTCTACCCACCATACAGTTCTGCAAGGTTCTATGGAAGACGTATCAGTTCTAGTGGAAGTAGTATAAGGTCTCGTTTAACAAGCAGACCAGAGCACACCTAGTTAAAACTCCGGCCAAGGTAAAAACACTCCTCACTGCAGCCAAGGAAAACCTCTGCAGATGACTCAGCTGAGGGATAGAGCAGCCAAATGCACATGAGCAGAATGCATATGGCACACATCAGATACACCACTGAAGCATCCAGCCCTGGACATTACATGACCTTTTTTTTATAAAGCCATTACTCTCAGGAGCAGGAAACATACCATGTTTCCTTAACACACAGAAGGGACTTAGACAAAATGCCAAGATTGAGGACTTCACCCTGAAAGAAAGGACAAGAATAGGGCATGGCCAGAGATCTAATTGAAACAAATATAAGTAATATGTCTGATGGAGAATTTAAAGTAACAATAATAAGGATATTTGCTGGACTTGACAAAAACATGGAGGACATCAGGGAGGGAGACCCTTACTACAGAGATAAAAGATTAAAAAAAAACAGAAATGAAAACTGCAACAACTGAGATTAAGAAACAGATTGGTGTAATGACCACAAGTATGGAAGAAGACGAGAAATGAATAAGTGATATAGAAGATAGAATAATGGAAATTAATGAAGCTGAACAAAAAAAGAGAAGGAATTATGGATCATGAGAATAGACTTTGGGAACTCAATGACTCCATCTAACATAATAGTATTTGAATCATAGGAGTCCCAGAAGAAGAAAAGATAGAAAAGAGAGCAGAAGGTTTACTTGAGGAAATAACACATGAAAACTTCCCTAATCTGGGGAAGGAAAGAGACATGCAAATCCAGGAGGCACAGAGAACTCCCATCAAAATTAACAAAAGCAGGCCAACATATTATAGATAAAATGGCAAAATATAGCGCAAAAGAAAAAAATCCTAAAAGTGGCAAGACAAAAGAGGTCCCTAACTTACAAAGGAAGACCCATAAGTCTAGCTGCATATCTCTCCACAGAAACTTAGCATGTCAGAAGGGAGTGGCATGATATATTCAACTTGCTGAATGGGAAAACATCTCTAGCCAAAAATACTTTATCCAGCAAGGCTATCATTCAGAATAGAAGGGGAGATAAAGAGTTTCCAGACAAACAAAAACTAAAGGAGTTCATGACCACTAAATCAGCCTTGCAAGAAATATTAAGGGGGACTCTTTGAGTGGGAAAGAGAGTCCAAAGTGACAAAGACTAGAAAGGAACACAGAAAATCTCCAGAAACAATGACAAAACAAGTCATAAAATGCTCAAAGTACACTGCACTTCTCCAGGCAGGCAAGCATACATACCTATCAATAGTTATTCTGAATGTAAATGGACTAACTGCTTTAATCAAAATACACAGAGTATATTTTGAATGAATTAAAAAAAAAGTAACACCCATCTATATGCTGCCTACAAGAGATTCATTTTAGACCTAAAGACACTTGCAGTTTGACAATGAGGACATGGAGAAACATTTATCATGAAAATAGATACCAAAAGAAAGCTGGAGTAGCAATACTTCTATCAGAAAAACTTGATTTTAAACCAAAGATGGTAACAAGAGATGAAGAAGGGCACTATGTTATCATAAAGGGGACTGTCCAACCAGAAGATCTAACAATTATAAATATTTATGCTCCCAATGTAGAACAGATCAATGAAACCAGGAGCTGGATCTTTGAAAAAACATATTACAATTGATAAACCCATAGCCAAATTTATCAAAAAGAAATGGGAGAGGACCCAAATAAATAAAATCATGAATGAAAGAGGAGAAATAATAACCAACAGCACAGAAGTACAAACAATTATAAGAGAATATTACAAAAATTATATGTCAACAAATTAGACAACTTGGAATAATGGACAAATTCCTATAAAATATAGCTACCTATAACATATAAACTACCAAAACTAAACAAGGAAAAAATAGAAAACAGGAATAGATCAATAACCAACAAAGAAATTGAATCAGTAATCCAAAATCTCCCAAGAAACAAATTCCACGGCCAGCTGATTACACAGGAGAATTCTACCAAATATTTCAGGAAGGTTTAATGCCTATTCTTTTCAAACTATTCCAAAGAAAAGAAATGGAAGGATAACTTCTCAGTTCATTCTTTGAGGCCAACATTACCCTAATCCCCAAACCAGACAAAGACTCCACTAATGATGCTTGGGTGGCTTAGTCAGTGAAGCGTCTGACTTTGGCCCATGTCATGATCTCATGGTTCACAAGTTTGAGCCCCACATCAGGCTCTGTACTGACAGCTCAGAGCCTGGATCCTGCTTTGGAATATGTGTCTCCCTCTTTCTCTGCCTCTCCCCCCATTCTTTCTCTCCCTGTCCTCTCACTCTCTCAAAAATAAATAAACATTATTTTTTTTTAAACAAGAGAAATACAGGCCAATATCCCTGATGAACATGGATGCAAAAATTCTCAACAAAATACTAGCAAAACAAATCCAACACCACATTAAAAAAATCATTCACCATGATCAAGTGGGATTTATTCCTGGGTTGCAAAGGAGGTTCGATATTTGCAAATCAATGTGATACAGTACATTAATAAAAGAAAGGATAAGAACCATATGATCCTTTCAATAGATGCGGAAAAAGGACTTGACAAAGTACAACACACATTCATGATAAAAATGCTCACCAAAGTAGGTTCAGAGGGAAGATACTTCAACACCATAAACCCTACATAAGAAAAACCTACATCTAATATCATCATAAATGAGGAAAAACTGAGCTTGAGACAGGGATGTCCACTCTCACTACTGTTATTTAATACAGTATTGGAGGTCTTAGCCTCAGCAATCAGACAACAAAAAGAAAAAAAAAAGGCATCCAAATTGGCAAGGAAGAGGTTGAAATTTCACTATTTGCAAACTACTTGCTATTTTATATAGAAAACCCAAAATACTCCACTAAAAAATTGCTAGAGCTGATACACAAATTCAGTAAAGTCACAGAATACAAATTCTATGTACAGAAATCAGATGCATTTCTATACCCCAAAAATGAAGCCCCAGAAACAGAAATCAAGGAATCGATTCCATTTACAATTGCTCCAAAAACCATTAGAATCCTATTAATAAATCTAACCAAAGAGGTGAGAGATCCATACTCTGAAAACTCTGAAACACTGATGAAAGAAATTAAGGATGACACACAGAAATGGAAAAAAAAAACTAAAACATTCCATGCTCAAGGATTAGAAGAACAAATATTGTTAAAATGTCTACACTACCCAAAGTAACCTACACATTTATTGCAATATATGTGTACCTACTACAATACCACCAGCATTTTTCACAGGGCTAGAACAAACAAACTTAAAATTTATATGGAACCACAAAAGACGTTGAATACCCAAAGCAATCTTGAAAAAGAAAAGCAAAGCTGGAAAAATCACAATCCAGACTTCAAGTTATATTGCAAAGCTGTAGGATGAAGAGAGCATGCTATTGGCACAAAAAGCAGACACATAGACCAATGGAACAGAATAGAAAAGCCAGAAATGAACCCATAAATTAATCTTTGAAAACAGGAAATAATGTCTAATGGACAAAAGACAGTCTTTTTAACAAATGGTGTTGGAAAAGCTGGGCAGCAATATGCAAAAGAATGAAACTGGACCACTTTCTTACACCATACACAAAAATAAATTAAAAATAGATTAAAAATCTAAATGCGAGACAGGAACCCATCAAAAACCTAGAGAACACAGACAGTAACCCCTTTAACCTCAGCCATAGCAACTTCTTACTGGATATGTCTTCCAAGACAAGGGAAACAAAAGCAAGCATGAACTACTGGGACTTCATCAAGATACAAAGCTTCTGCACAGCAAATGCAACAATCAACAAAACAAAAATGGCAACTGACAGAATGGGAGAAGATACTTGCAAATGACATATCTGATAAAGGGTTAGTATCCAAAATCTATAAAACGTTATAAACTCAACACCCCAAAAACAATCTAGTTAAGAAATAGGCAGACAACATGGATAGACATTTTTCCAAAGAAAACATCCAGATGGCTAACAGACACATGAAAAGAATCCCAACATCACTCATCATCAGGGAAATACAAAACTTCTACAATGAGATGTCACCTCACACTAGTCAGAATGACTAAAATTAACAACACAGAAAACATTTTTTCTTGCTTGTTTCTATTTCAAGATGGACATGAATTATGCTTTTATGAACATAGGTTCAAGTCCTTTAATGGATATAAATTTTCATTTTTTTAGTAGATACCTAAAGATATGATTTCTGGGACATGTAATATGTGTATGTTTAACATTTTAACAGATTGCAAAACTGTTTTCTAAAGTACTTATATTTACCAGCATAGTATAAGTCTTCTAGTTTTTCCATATTCTCAAGAAAACTGGGTATAATCAGTCTTATTTTTAATTTTAGCTGATCTAGTGGTTGTGTAATTATGTATGATTGTTGTTTTCATTTGCATTTCTTAATATTAATGATATTGGTCAACTTCTCATGTGCATATCAGGCACTTTTATATCATCTTTGTCTTTTCAAATATTTTGTCCATTTAAAAACATAGGTTCATTTTTTTCTTATTGTTGAGTTTTATGATTCCTTTCTATTTTCTGGACACAAGATCTTTATCATATTTATGTTTTTCAGCTTTTCCCAATCTGTGGCTTATATTCATTTTCTTAATGGCAACACAGAGCAAAAGTTTTTAATTATGATGATTCAGAGGGACTTTGGAGGTAAGAAGGTGAATACACAGGCTATAAACTAATACTAAAATGAAAACCTGAATTTTAAAAACCAATCCCAATAATTAAATAAGTAGATACTTTGATGTAGTATACATATATTAATAAGAGACTGATGTTAAAATCCCCAAATCTGTGAATTTTTAGTGTTTAGAGAGCATGGTACTGAAATTTCTCTCCATAGCTACTTGCTTAATAATTGTGCAACTGCTAAAAGGATGTAGATAGCACAGACAGAATTTGAAAAATTCTGAAAATCAAGAATACTTCATCAACACTTATTTTCTGGAAACATTTCTACTTAGGTTGGATGACCTGAAATGGAAAGAGTATTGGAAAATATATTATTCTTAAAATATTGAAATGTCAATCTGTTAGTTACTAAGCATCAGTCTTAACCCATCATCTTCATTGAAAGAATATTATAAGTTTCAAAAGAGAGATAAAATAGATGAATGGATGGTGGTCATTTAAATGAACACACAACATCTGAAGCACTTAATACGTCTATTGAATCCTTTGAATGAGATTGGCATGAAAGTAAAATCAAGTATATGATCGAGTCTATTTTTCATATTTTCTAAAACTACTATTCAATGGCTTTTCCTCTTTAAATTCCACCTCCATTCATGATTTTGTATATGGTTAGTTCTGGTGTTACTCATTTGTGCCCGTTTTTCAAAAGTCACAAAGAGGTGTCAGAGGGTTGAAAAAGCAAATGAGGCAATGGTTCTTCAAGAAGAGTGAAAGGAAACCAAGTGATGCAATTATGCTTAGCAAGTAGGATTTCATTTGCAAAACAGTATTATGGAAATAATATTATATTCTCCAAATGAGCAAAAAGCCATGACTTTTAAGTCATATACATAAAACTCTTTCATAGTATTGACTTTCCATAAGCCGATGTTGTGAAATATAAAGGTCATTAATTATATACTAATGTTTGATAATTTGAATAAGAATACCCTATTAATGCTGAGAAGTTGCATAATTACATCAACACTGATTATTTAAATGTGATTTCTTATGGAACTAGATGATGAAGTAAGGCTGAAAGTTATCATTCATTCATCATGTCCTAAACATTGATAACAATATAAACGGAATTTATGTATTAATGTACCCTTGCTACTGATGTATTCTCCGAAGAGATAATCCCCTCTAAGGCAAGGGGAAGGTAGCTTCTGACCATATTCACTCATCATCTTTCTTTTCTTTCTCATGGGAAGTTTATGATGAAATTATTAAAATTTTCTAGTATTTATTAGGTATCATTCTTCCAGTAAAAAGTCTATTGCGCTTATGCTATGTGATACTCTTCATACCTATTCTAGGCAGCTAATTTATTGTGTAATGTTTGTCTCTGTAACTTAATACCATTTACCTAGCTATTGAGGCTATTTTATATTTGATAGATTTGTAATTAATACCATTTAGTAACTTATTTCATCAATAAATGATTTTTTATACTTTAGAGTGTAAAACTATTTCATTTTTAAAATTTTTTTAACATTTATTTATTTTTGAGACAGAGAGAGACAGAGCACAAGCGAGGGATGGGCAGAGAGAGAAGGAGACACAGAGTCGAAGTAGGCTCCAGGCTCTGAGCCATCATCACAAAGCCTGATGTGGGCTCCAACTTGCAAACGAGGAGATCATGACCTGAGCCAAAGTCGGACGCCTAACCGATTGAGCCACCCAGGCGCTCCTAAGACTATTTATTTCAGAATTAATTACATAACTCTGGGATTTTCTCTAGAGGTTGTTAGCTGCTTATGTGGAGAGTGGAACAATGTGAACCAAATATATTTCATTTTTTAACTCAAGCCTTTGACAGAAATGCTGAAAATCCAGCTACCAGCACCTTTCACAAAGCTATTGCTTGTTGATTGTTGGTGGTCATCTCTAAAATAACTTCTTTAATGAAATTTTAAAATACAAAATAGGAAGAATGTGAATACAGTATAGAAAGACTGATTTGATCTTTAATAAGTCTAGCAAAAATAGAATATGACAGGTTCTTGTTTCTTACTTTGGTGATATTCTACTTTGGTGATATCACTACGTGTAATATTGAGAGCCCCTTCAGATGAAAAATGATCCCTGAAAAATGGTAAATTGGTAGACCTGTATACTCCTTATTACTTAATGTGTTCTGGAAAAAATATTTTTTATTTGTCCTGGGTCACTTGTATCATTTAAATATCCTCAGTATACAGAAATAAAAACTAATCTTTCTTATCTGGGATGGTTTCAGGAGCAATATTAGATCTCTAGACTGTAATGGTTTTAAGATATTAAATGCTGACTGTGCCCTTTAAAAATACATTTCCCACTACTTTTTTTTTGTTCATGTTTCAAAAACTAAATTTTAAATTCCAGATATAATGAAATACACATATAAAAATAGGTGTTTCATGCCTTTCTTTGTCCTTGTGAGACATTACAAAGCTAATGCATTTGATTTTTCCTCTAGTGCACAGTAGTATGAGAATAATTAGATAGAATGCCTGTCATTTGTTTCTTTCTCTGAATATAAAATTAGAAGTGGAGTCTTGGCAAATAGTCCAAATAGGAGAATTAACCTTTACAACTTAGATAATTTTGTCAGTGTGTTCTATTGATATTGTACATAAAATATAATGAGGTGCTAAAATTTTAATCATCCCTTGATCATATCTAGTGATGAATCATATATTGGACATTCAATTTAATATTTTTAAAAATTTTAATTCTCTGTGGTATAAATGTTTTTGTGTTTTGTTTTGGGTTTTGCTAATTTAGATTAGTTTATATTTAAGTTCAGATTATTTACATTTTAATTTCCTGAATTTATTAAGCATAATGTTTTCATTTTCTTGATTTAATGTACCATACTACTATATATTCTTTTGACAGTGAGAGAGATCGAAGAAATCTGTCTGGCAAAGAAGAAACCTAAATAATCACTTCCTTTGACTTTGGAGCATTATGTTATTAGATGCTGATCTTTGTAGCTTTAACATTACTATAAATTACTATAAATCATAGTACCAATGGATGCTGATAGGTGTTTATGAAAGTGATGGTCTTTAATAAAGCATATTTGAGAAATTAAAAAACAACCAAACAAAATAGAATACTCTGAGCTTTAATATGCTAATTTGTTAAGATTTTCTTTGCAATGAATTTTGAAGAGATTTATTTTCAAAACTTAAAAATTCCTTTTGAGAAGGATCTTCATTGAAATTACTTGGGGAAATCCAGTGTTATAGAATTGTCTGCTATTTTGAAATATGCTATCAAGAGCAACCATGAGAACAAAGAAATAAAAGGAAAAAGAGGTGCAATCTCAAGTTTCCTTCCTTAATAAAGTAACATAATTTTTGAGTCTATAAAGAAAGCCTTGAGAGTTTTTAAAGCATCCGGGTTTGTTAACTACTAAGACTGATGATGATGATTATATTATTTTTATCAAGCGTGCCAAAACACTGATAGGCATTTAACACTGAGAGCTGTTTAATTGTGGATCTGTTTTCAATGACCTGCTTTTTTGAAAGAAAACCCAGGGTTTAGGGCATTAGGTAGTAAGAAATTTATTTGTTCTTTTTAATCTTGCTATCTTTGCACCCTTTAGGACTCTACCTCTTAGGGATTGATCACTTTCAGAAGTCTAAGCTTGTAAAATCTTTAAAGCTATCTGTAACAGATGGCAATAAAAGACTGCCATTTCAAGTAAACAGACACTCTTCATTTAATTCCAATTGATCTTCTCCTCTCTCACTTTATTCTTGGGTATTTTTTATGAGCTTTATGGCTGTAAATTCTTAGGCCACTTAATTTGTCTTTAAGAAGAGCCACGTTAAAAGCATGTGTGCCAACTTAGTCAAATAATCTATCATTTTCTCAGATAACTGATTATGTTGAATTGATGTGTGGATTAGAAACATCAATCTATCCTTAAGTTTCTATATGTCACACTCTTAAGCTCTGTCCTTACTTGGTTATATCACTGATGACTTTACCACTGGCATTACTCTAGTACAGTCCTGACATACAGTGGGATTTGAAATCAATTCTAGGAAAAGATTGTTTTACTAAAGTAATCCATGGAAAATAATAGAATTTAAACCTGAGCTGTATTTCAGTGTTATTTTCCAAAAAGGAGAGAATTTATATTTACATATCCCACTCAACAAGTAAAATTATTAATTATATATTTTTTCAGAGCTGTGAGGTCTGTAATTTATGATGGACTTATTAAATTTCACAAATATTTATTATATGGTATTAGAAAAGAGCCCAATTTTCAAATTGTTCATTTGAAAGGATTGCAAACTCTCCCCACCAAAAAACAAAAACAAAAACAAAAACACAAAAACAGACTTTACTAACTATGCCCAGAAAACCTAAATTGGTAGGACAGAAATAAATAGGTAGAAAAGAAACCTAAATTGCTTTATTAAGCACACAGATATTAGAGGACTTTCATTATTTAATAATAAAACATAGCTTTGGTAGAAATTGTTCAGATTTAGGGAAAGTATTTCTTCAACTTTAAGGGCTATAATCCATATATTGATTTTAGAAGTTGTTTTTCTCCTCAAAATTTAAAGCTTATTATAATCCATACTTTGGAATTTAACTAAACATCTTTTCTTTCTAGGAACATATTCCTGTTCCATGTGTACTAGACTACAGAGTGAACCTCGCCAACCCCCTGGGAGAGCTTAATTCCTAACTGGCATAGAAAAGTGAAGGCTAATAGGATCCTTAGGCTTCCTCCAATTACACACTAATTAATAGCAAAAATGATATTGGAATCTAAGTCTGTCTGACTTCAATGAAAACTCTATAATATACATTTCTAAATAACATACTAGAGATTTTTGGGGATGAAAAGTTGACAGCAGTATCTTTTTTAAAGGGCATAGTTAAGTGAGGCAGAGAAGGATGGATATTCCTGGGCATCTCTCTAAGCATACACCATAATATATGTAGCCTATGCTAAGTCTAGCATAGTGGCAGTATATAGCAAAGAAAGGAAGACAACACTTCATATTGCCCTCAGGTGCCATTTGCCCTGTCCAGGTCACTGCCTCTTTGTTTTATTTTGTTTCATCTTTGAATCATGAGATTTGCAGATGAAGTTTTTCTGAAGGAACCAAAGGTTGCCAAACAACAAGAAGCAAGAGTGATGATAGTTCATGCTACAAATTGCAAAGAAACTTGATCTAAATTTCTCCATCATTTAGCTTCAGTTCCAGATGTCATAGTTGTGGTTTAGAAAGAACATTCAGGGGCGCCTGGGTGGCGCAGTCGGTTAAGCGTCCGACTTCAGCCAGGTCACGATCTCGCGCTCCGTGAGTTCGAGCCCCGCGTCGGGCTCTGGGCTGATGGCTCAGAGCCTGGAGCCTGTTTCCGATTCTGTGTCTCCCTCTCTCTCTGCCCCTCCCCCATTCATGCTCTGTCTCTCTCTGTCCCAAAAATAAATAAACGTTGAAAAAAAAATTTAAAAAAAAAAAAAAATAGAAAGAACATTCAGTGGCAACGTCAAGTATGCCTGGCAAAAAGCTGTTTTCCAATAGCATAATGACATCTGTGATCTGGTGAATTTGCCATGATGTAAGGGCTGCCTTTTGGCATTACAGGCTCAAAATCTGGATTTTACAGTACATAGAAACAAAATCTATTTTTCAGAGGCTAACTCTTCTTACTCAAGTTTATGAAATTGCTTTGTAAAATTAATAATGTAATGTATAACTTTCATAGACTTGGGACAAGTTCTATCTCGATGTTAGCTCATTTTCTTTCTATAAAGAAATTCTTTCTATGAAGAGGAAATCAAAAAGTAATCAAATGATTTATTAACTTACAATGAAAAATGACTATCAAATAACAGGCATACTCCAGGTCTATATAATAGATGACAAAATATTCTTTCCTATGGGGAAGTGATGGAGAGCTATGCAATAATCAGAGATTTTGAGCATGATATTAGAAAAATGAGATAAAATATATGATTAAATCTAAAAAATGCTAAAAATAGACTGCTTTATTTATCTTATGCTATGAATAGTCTTGCTAATGGGGCTATATACCTTCCACTTTTACAATCCCCTCTGTTTCTTCACAAGAAAACTGATTTTAACAATTGGGCCGGAATATTTGAGCTCTGTTAGATGATCAACTTCTCAACAGAAAGCTGAGAGAATAGGTGCATTGACATTGCCTTTGGTGATGGTTTGGTTTTCCATGATTCATGAAAACCTTTTCCTTAGCTACCCATATGATTAAAACAGTATCGGATTTGCATTTCCCTAATGATTAGTAATGTTGAACATCTTTGCATATATCTGTTGGCCATTTGTATGTCTTCTTTGTAAAACAAAATCTATTCAGGTCCTTTGCCCATTTTTCATTTAGGTTATTTTTTATTTATTTGTTCTTGAGTTGTAGGAGTTCTTTTTATATTTTTGATATTAACTCCTTATTGGGAAAATGGTTTACAAATATTTTTTTTTCCATTTTGTAGGCTGTCTTTCATTTTGCTAATTGTCGCCTTTGCTGTACAGAAGCAAGTTTGATTCATCCCACTGTTTATTTTTGTTATAACTCCACACCTGTTAAGATGGCTGTTATCAAAAAGTCAGAAGAGAACAAGTCTTGGTAAGGATTTGGAGATAAAGAAACCCTCCTGCACTGTTGGTGGGAATGTAAATTGGTATAGCCATTGTGGAAAACAGTATGAATATTCCTCAAAAAAATAGAACTACCATGTGATCCAGAAATCCCACTTCCAGGTATATACTCAAAGAAATAAAATCACTGTCCTGAAGAGTTATCTGTACCAGCAATGTTCATTGCAACATTATTCACAGTAGCCAAGATTTGGAAACAACCTAAGTGCCCATCAGCAGATGAATGGATAAAGAAAATGTGGTTTACACACACACATACAATGGAATACTATTTAGTCTTTAAAAATAAGGAAGTCCTGCCATTTGCAACAACATGAATGAAACTGGAGGACATTGTGCTAAGTGAAATAAACTAGACACAGAAAGAGAACAGTTGCATTATTCACTAATACGTGGAATCTAAAAATATCCAAAATGAACTCATAGTAACAGAGACTAAAACTATGGTTACCAAGGGCTTAAGGGTTTGGGAAAATAGGAAGATAAATTGTTCCAAGGGTAACAAATATTCAGTTATACGATGAGTAAGTTATGGAAAACTAATGAACAGCAGGGTGACTATAGTTAATAATGTATTGTATACTTGACGTAAAAGAATACATCTCAAGTGTTCTTACTGAAAAAAGGGGGGGGGGAACAATGTGAGGGGATGAATATGTTATAAGCTTGATCATTCTAATCCTTTCACAAATTATATGTACATCAAACATTACATTGTATACTTTAAATATAAGCAATTTTTATTTGTCAATTATATGTCAGTAATGTAGGGGAAAAAAATCAAAAGAACCCGGGACTAGCTAAAAGCAAGGCCTGAAAGAAAACAAACATACAAAACAGTGCTTTCTTTAGATGTTTTCTTCTATTCAGTTAAGATATGGTCAAGGTTATTTTACAGGTCAGAAATTCCATTTTTTTCTTTTTTTTTAAAGTTTATGTATTTATTTTAAGAGAGAGTGCAAGCAAGCAGGGGAAGAAAGGGAGACAGAAAGGGAGAGAGAAAGGGAGAGAGAGAATCCCAAGCCGGCTCCCCATGGTCAGTGCAGAGCCTGATGTGGGGCTCAGTCGCACACACAGTGAGATCATGATCTGAGCCAAAATCAAGAGTCAGATGCTTAACCCCAACTGAGCCACCCAGGAGCCCCAATTTTCCTCTTTAAGACATAAAATACTTAACATATTTTAAACTAACAGATCCCTTGAGTCTGTGAATTTTGGACTTAATTCACACATACACACATGCACATATGTGCACACATATTTGTTTTATTTAAAAAAATATTTCAGAAGGTTTTGAATCTCCTAAAGGCCATGTATTTCTGTAGCCTACATATCATTTGGTATAGTATTGAATACATAGCTAAAAATATCTGTTTACTCATCCACTCAACAAATATTTATTATCTTCTATGTTCAGGCATTGTACCATATGCTAGAAACATAAAGGAAAAACACATGGACAGTGATCTCACAAAGCTTCTTATGTAGTAAGATTATTCAAATTTGCTGTGAATATCATATGTGATTTTTTCATTCACTACTGAAAAAAAAATGAGTCAAAAACTGTTGCCAAGTTATCAGGGAAAACATTGGAATTGCATGCTTCAAATGAAATTGCATTAAAGCTATTGAATTAATCTGTATATTGTATATTTTAAGTTCACAGGCCTGCATGTAAAGCTTACATTTTGTATTCTGTTTATAAAGACAGCAGTAGTTTTTAATGTTCATTTGACCTTTTCATTTTGGACACCCTGGCAATTTTCCTAACATTTCACCTTCAAATATATATTTCCTTGAGTTATAGTTCAAATATGTTCATATGCATTTTAATCAGGACTACTGATGCACATATATTAAAGATTGTATCAGTCTTGGGTCCTAGACACTTGAGGCTTATCATATGACATGCATTTAGCATTTATACTTCCTTTTGAGGATTTGGTTGATTTCAATTCATGCATTCCTTGAAAGATCCTAAACTATATAGAGCAAATCAAGTTAAGAATATATTTGAAGTAGCAGTCCTTATGGGAAATCCTATTGAAGAAAAATTAAAATGCTTGGAGGATGACAAACTGAAGACAGCAAGCAGTTACTAAACAGGGAATATTCCCAAGATATATTAAAACATGGAAATGCTGAAATTTTCCCTACCAATATTTCTCTGTGTTAATTTATGGAAAAAACACAACTTTTTCCTTGGTGGAAGAGGTCTTCAATTTGGACATTTTATCTTAATAGTGTTAAATTTCTGCCAAATTCTGTGTGTGTATATTTGTGTGTATGTGTGTGTTTTCATACTTGTTTAAATTGATCAATTTTTCATAGAGGATGATTGCATAATTGCCACTGCTTTTTATTGAAGCAAAAAAAAAAAAACAGATTGTGATTTACTTTTTCTTGTAGTCTACTCATTGCCTTTTTATCTGACAATATATTTGAATGCAGAGTTTAATGAATTAACAACGTTAAAAACAAAAGAAAACAACAAAATGGTTTACTGATAATCTGATAATGGTTTACTGATAATCTGAGGTTTACTGACCTTATTTAGGTTTCTGAGTGGTAATTATCTTGTATGCCAATTCACAATTTTGTCTTTTAGAAATCATTGTCTTGGCCTGATTGAAAATAAGTAAATGGTGTCAGTTGGCAAGGAAGATGAAGGTAATAATAATAAAGTCATATATAGAATATATGTGAAAATATATAACATTACATTTTTTTGTTTTGTTTTTAAGTCTTGTCACTTAAAAGGCATGCATTTCACTTATACTAACATTCTAAACTGGTACTTTTCTCTAACAGATCTTTTTAATTCTGTATCCTAGCCAATATGTTATGAATAACTCAGCTGCTGGCTTATCAACTTACATTCTTTTGCCTATTGTATTTCAACTTTACTTACTAAACACAATGGCACTGACCATTAGTAAGTCAAAGTATCCCACTAGAAGATGATAGGTGATCTATTATAATAAATATACTGGAGTGCCCGGGGGGCTCAGTTGGTTAAGCATCCGACCTCCAATTTCAGGTTGGGTCATGATCTCCTGGTCTGTGAGTTTGAGCCCCTTGTTGGGCTCTGTGTTGACAGCTCAGAACCTGCAGCCTGCTTCAGATTCTGTCTCCCTCTCTCTCTGCCCCTCCCCCCTTCACACTCTATCAAAAATGAATAAATGTTAAAAAATTTTAATAAAGATACTAAGAGCTGAAATGGGCAGATGTCATTAAAATGTTAGGCAAAATGTTTCCTGTTTAAAATTTTGGTAGCTAAAAAGAATATTAGAATATTAAACTACTAATGTTACTTTTCAAATTTGGAAGCTGGAAAATATTGAACTCTTCAGTGTAACATCAACTTGATTTGATTTGCACAGTACAAAACACCAAAGCCCAATAACATTAAATGATTAAATGTAAATACAAGAATTACTAGATGTTTTAAAATTATTTATATAATTAATTTTACTTATCTAGAGTTCTTTGTACAATTAGAGATAGCTTTAATGAGAAATATTACTTTTTCCATAATTAGTCCACATTGTAAGACCTTGAATGTGCAGCAAGCTTCATTCTACGAATATCCCTAAAGGCAACTGAGCTCGACTAAAAAAGAGGAATTTATAGGATGTACATTTGAAAACAAGACCTTCTGAAATTAAAACATATTTTAGATTTATATTTCTTTAATTCTCTGGGGATGGGAAGGAATAATCAAAATATACAATAGAGAACATTTTAATCTTCTAATGCCATTCTTTTTATGGCATTAGTGAAATTAGTAAATTATGTAAGTTTTATCCCAGGATCAGCTTAATTTCTTGTCCTTTTCCTTCTTCTTGCTTAATTTCTCCTCCTCCACCTCTTCCTCCTCTGAGAGAGAGAGAGAGAGAGAGAGAGAGAGAGAGGGAGGGAGAGAGACTGCATTTGTGAGTGGGAAGAGGCAGAGGGAAAGAGAGAGACTCTTAAGTAGGTTCCATGCCCATGGGACTGGATCTCACAACCATGAGATCATGGCCTGAGCTGCAATCAAGAGTTGGATGCTTCATGGACTGAGCCACCCAGGTGCCCCTCAATTTCTTAATGTAGGGGCATGTAATTGTTCATAGATACCACACCACCTAGGTATATTTTGCCAGTTCACTACTTGATTAGTGACACCATCAAGAAATGAAATGGTGAATTTTAAAAATTATAAAAGCTAGAAGATTTTTGCTCTGAGGATCAAACATTTCATAACATTTTGCACCACTTCATGATTTAGTCAGTTACTAAATATACGTCAATCCATTTCTCATAAAGTAGAGGGTTCATATTTTTGTGTCTTTGAACTTAAATATACATTTATATTTGTATCTATATAAAAATGATACTATGGGCTCCTAATATGTATGGAGAGGTTTCAAAACATTCTATATCAGGAAAATATATATATCTAGAAAAGCCTTCAATCTTATTTCTTCTAGCAAGGGTCTTCTAGTAAGGGTCACTAGAGAATGTGTCACATGAAGAGTGATGAATACCTGGCATCTACTTATTTGAGAAACAATGCAAAATTAGCATGATTCTACTAGTTAGGATAACTGTTATCTCCCTTGCCTGATTAAAATTCAACATTTTGCAGATTGGTTTACTTTTTAATTTATTCAATGTTCAAGCAACTCTCAGCAAATTATTAAAATTTTCTTTCTTTCTTGAGTTGTTGTTGTCTATTTTAGGATAAGAAAAAAATTAAAATATTCTTAACTCCTTTAAAACATGAATTAGTAGTTAGAAAATGTATTATTCCAAATTTAACAGAATATAAGGGATTATATAAATTTAGAAACATTTTGCTTCTTGATCAGACTGGAGTTAATTGAATAAAGGCTTCCTGACATATTTATTTTTGGTTTTTTAAATCATGATGTTACATACTTTGTAGTGTAGTCTATGTCTGAGTAAGTTCATTGTTTTTTAATTAAAACAATTTACAGTTGTAATTGGAACTTTATTGAACAATGATTCACAAAAATAACCTGGTGCTACAAAAGGAAGACTAAAACAAATTTGATTTGGTGATCAGTTTGTCACTATTTGGCATTAAGCTGGTTCTGCCATTTTAATTTCATAGTGTGCAAATGGTTCAATAAAAATTGTTTACCCTCTTTCCAAAACGATTATCTTTTTATTAAAAGTGAAAAACTAGTGTACCATTAATTAAATAATGCCATTTAAAAATTCTTATCTAGGGAAGACACTGTCCTTGCTGATGATTAGACTTAACTAAGGAATGGTTTTTCTTTCAACATGAATATTCCTTTAACGATACTTCACTTTCTTTTGCTTGCCTTTTCATACCTTATCACACCAAACAAAAATTTCCTAAAGAGTAAACAATCAATTTATCTGGTTTTTATTTACCTAAGAAATTTTATTTCCTGGTTGGACTTTAATTGCTTCTAAATCTGCTATGTATTGTTACATAATAGCATGTAAAAAGGTTTTAAAAGTCTGCATTCTTATACATGCATATATAATTATTGGAATACTCTTTATTAACCAAGGCCTAAATATTTCTTCTGACATGTTTTCTTTATCTTATTCTCCAACTTGTTAATTTTCTCATCTTATCCCTCAGCTTCCTTCCTCCTGCCTTCTACTTTCCTTTTTATTTTTCACCTTTACTGTTTTCCTTCAAATCTCCCTAGTTATCTAGCACAGCATGGTGGCAGGTCAAATATAAAATATGGGGGGAGGGGAGAGATGAAAAATGGAGAATGAACATTATATTTTCTATTTTGATGTTCTCCTATCTTCTCCCCACAACTTTGTGTTGATTCCATCTTTAAAATTAAATGCAGGGGCACCTGGGTGGCTCAGTCAGTTGAGCGTCCAACTTTGGCTCACGGTTCGTGGGTTCCAAGCCCTTGTAGGGCTCTGTGCTGACGCTCAGAGCCTTAAGCCTGCTTTAGATGCTGTGTCTCCCTCTCTCTCTGCCCCTCCCCTGCTTATATTCTGTCTCTCAAAAATAAATAAACACTAAAAAATTTTAAAATTAAATGCATTAAAAGTATTTAAACTTTCAGATCCTCAAATCCTAAGTGATTTATTTATTTATAATTCTCCATCTACTAAAGATGCAAAGAAAATGAGTGTTTAAATAACAGCTAAATAAATAGAGTTGATAGTTCTTTTGCTGTAGGGCACATCTTCAAAGAAAAATAGTGCCTGATGATAACACATAACATTTTAGAACCACGGAAGGTGATCTAGAGGAATGACATTGCTTTCACCTGGAGCTCTTCATACGACGCATAGGACATACCCTGCTTTCCAGATGGCTGATCAGTGGTAGATTATGCTTAAGATAATGGCCTAAAAATCATTTTCTGGAAACTATTGGAGACTATCAAAATTAAGTAAAGTTGGGAAAACAATGGAGTGTTTACCCCTTTTCTCATAGCTTTATAAGACTCTAGAATACCAAGTAAATTTTCCATTAAAATAAACACTTGTGTTATATTTGACATTTCTTTACTTGAATTATGCTAATAATGTACTCCAATCCTTTTTTTCCATGTACTTTTGTGGGTACTAAGCCAAAACCATATTCTTGTTAAAGAAAAAAAAAAAAAACTGAAGTGTTAACCTGAGCAATTCTTTACACATTTTTGAAAGACATAGTAGATTGAATTATATTTTGGAAGTTCCCATCACTAGGATTTTTCCTAAGATTATGATTTTCTATTGCAGTCAGTATTAACTAACAATTGCTAGACTTTTATATCAAATAAATGTAAATGGATTTAGAGACATTTTTGCACATAGGTTTTGTGACAGAGTTTTATTCTAAATGTCTTTGATTCCATTACTGTTATTAATTTTATACACAATAATTCAACATACATATAGTCTCCAAAAAGATGACTCTTCTGTACAGAGATGGTTGAAAATACACCTAAAGTGGTTTTATTAGGAATTAGTACTCCAACCTAATAGCCATGTCACATCCAGCATCACTTATCAAGACAATCTTGTCACAAAGGTTTGTTTAAAACTCATGCCTTAGCTCATGATGTACACAAAATTAATGTCCAAAAGAGGCTCAACTGCTCCTTAATACAACTAATTCTTTCAACTGATAAACCATTCTTTATGTAAATTATTTTTATTTAAGGACCTATTGGTGAGCAATCTGAATTGCTATAAAAGAGAATATAGATAATAAACACAAGAAAATATGAAAAAAGAAGAGATGCCTATTATTTTATATAACATGGCTTTCTGCAACTGGTTAAAGTATTAGAAATACAACTTTGTTACAACATTTTTTTGTTTTTAGTATTTATTTATTTTTATTTTGAGAGAGAGAGTGTGTGTGCATGTGAGCAGGGAATGGGCAGAGAGACAGAGAGGAAAAGAGAGACTCTCAAGTAGTCTCCACACAGTCGGCACAGAGCTCTAACTTGGGGCTCCATCTCATGAACTGTGAGATCATTCCCTGAGGTGAAACCAGGAGTCGAACACTTAATTGGCTGAGCCACTTAGGCACCACAACAACTTTTGGTTAAGTAATTTTCATTGTATTTTAAATCATATTTTGTACATTTCTACATTTGTAATAATTTCACAAGATATAGGGCAAACCAGAAACAGATACAGGGGCACTTAACTGCACACATATTAAGGAAACCAAGCAGGTACCAGTTTTTATTATACACATATTCTTCTGGGGAATGCACTAACTGCTCTTCAATTTTAATGATTTTTCCTAGGGAACATGTGACAAGATAAGTACATGGTATATTTTCTGGATTACTTGTGCAGACACTTAGAATTCAATGACACAGCTTAATGCTGATCTCTTGGCTCCGGTTCTTTCTATTTTCCTTAACTTGATATTCTTCAGCAACAATCCAATAACCTAATACATGATTTGGCACTGATTAAAGTAAACCATAATTCTCTAGAATATCAACTTGTTTTACAATGTTCTGCTTTTCACATCAAATGATGACCATAATTTCTCTTATAACTAGATTTTTTGAGCAGGCAAATGTGTTCTATTTATATATAGACATAATGTTTAATATATATAACACATACATAATTTTATACTAGCTATTGAATAAAATGCTTTATGTGTATATGATTATTATTTGTATCATATTCGTGAAAAAAACTGGGAAATACAACTTAATGACATCTTTCAAAAAATGTTTGCACCCATCTTCTGAGTTTAAAAGGTTTGTTCTCCATCATGTATTTTACATAGTCTAGTCTGAAAACATGGAGACAACATGCAACAAAAAATTCCATTTCTTCTTATTATCAGTGGCACAAAATCAAACTTATAACAGGAAAAAAATTATTTTTGTTCATATAAACAGCAACAATATTATATAACTGTAAAACAGTAAGAGCTATAAGTACATGGGGCTGAATCAAATCAACTTAGAATCAAAATAATGGAATCTCCTTATGTGAAGTGTTATGAAATGGTTCTTCGCCAATGAAAATATGTCTAAGGATATATCAAAACAAAATAAGTACACTAGAATTAAGAATAATACCATTAATTTCATACAGTAGAAACTTCCTATTTGTATAGAGAAGGTATGAGTTGTTGCAGTAGGATCCTTTTGATATCATGTCAATGTTATTCAGTGAAACGTTCAGTCAACTGATTATGTTCGTATGTATTTGAATCTTCCTTCTTTTTAAAAAGGAGTAAAAACAATCAACATAACAACACAACAAAACCTAAGTCTTGATCAACAATTCCCTACCAGAACCTTTGCTTGGTTCTGCAGACACAGTTACATTATAAGAAAAACAGATCATGCTTGTGGCAATTTTGCCTGCAGCACTAATGCAATTATATACACTTTGATTCCATAAGGCAAAATATAAGAACTGGAAATTTCTTTCTTGAAGCTTATTTTCAAAGTCAAATTATTTTTTATAAATCGTTCTCTCATTAGACGAAGATAGAACTATACATTTCCTAGGTAGAAAGGAAAGTGGAGCTGTGCATGGTGTGTGGGCATGCATGTGTGTATATGTTTAATTTTAATGTCTGTGTAGCATGTAAACTTATTAATGGTTGCGGCCTTTTTCTCATCATCATTTTCATATCCATATTACTTACAAAAGTGCCTACCTTATAGATGATACTCAACACATATTTTTTTTGAAATGAGCGAATGGATGTGAATAAATTGATCCATTGGATTTTCCTCTCTTGTGCAATAAGAAATATGGCAACCATGTCATTCCATTTTTGTGGTTGACATTCTCTTTTATTCTTCTTTTATCTCATTGTGGTATTTTTCTCTTTATCTAGGAATTTATGCATTTCACTGGAATGTGTCTAAGGGCCTGCCTTTTTTAAAAAAAGTTTATTTTATTTAGAGAGAAAGAGGGAGGACAGGGGACACACACACACACACACACACGCACACACACACAGAGACAGGGAGAGAGACAGAGAATCTCAAGCAGGCTCTGTGGTGTCAGTGCAGTTCCTGACACAGGGCTTGATGCAACGAACTGTGCGATCATGACTGTGAGATCAAGAGTCTGATGCTTAACCACTTAACCAACTAACTCACCCAGGTGCCCCAGGGCATGCCTTTTTAATTTTTAATTATGTATGTCACTCAGTGGGCACTTTCCAACTTTCCTTATTTTTTAATTTTTATTTTAATTCCAGTTAACATACAGTGTAATATTAGTTTCAGGTGTACAATACAGTGATTCAACAATTCTGTACATCACCAGGGCTTATCACAAGTATACTCCTTAATCTCCAACACCTATTTAACCCAACCTCCCACCTACCTTCCCTCTGGTAAGCATCAGTGTGCTCTCTATAATTAATAGTATTTTTCTTGGTTTGTTTCTCTGTGTCTTCCCTTTGCTCATTTGTTTTGTTTCTTCATTCCACATAAGTGAAATCATATGGTATTTGTCTTTCTATGACTTATTTTGCTTAGCATTATACTCTCTAACTCCATCCATGTCATTGCAAATGATAAGACTTCATTCTCTTTTATAGCTGAGTGAAATTTATATAAACCACATCTTCCTCGTTCATGGGCTGCTTCCAGATCTAGACTATTATAAATAATACTACTATAAACATAGGGGTTCATGTATCCATTTGAAGTAGTGTTTTTGTATACTTTGGGTAAATAAATAGTAATGTGATTAATGGATACTAATGTAGTTCTATTTTTAACTTCTTGAGGAACCTCCATGCTATTTTCCATAGTGGTTGCACCAGTTTGCATTCCTATCAACAGTACATGAGGGTTCCTTTTTCTCCACATCTTTGCCAACACCTGTTGTTTCTGGTGTTGTTGAGTTTAGCCATTTGACAGATGTGAGGTGATATCTCATTGTAGTTTTGATTGGCATTTCCCTGGTGGTAAATGAGGATGAACATTTTTTCATGTGTCTCTTGGCTATCTAGATGTCTTCTTTGGAAAAATGCCTGTTCATGTCCTCTGCCCATTTTTTTTTCATTGGGTTATTTGTTTTTTGGGTGTTGAGTTTTATAGATTCCTTATACATTTTGGATACTAACCCTTTATCAGATATGTCACTTGCAAATATCTTCTCCCATTCTGTAGGTTGCCTTTTAGTTTTGTTGATTGTTTCCTTTGCTGTGTGGAAGCTTTTTATCTTGATGTGGTCCCAAAAGATTATTTTTACTTTTGTTTCCCTTGCCTCAAGAGACATATCTAGTAAGAATTTGCTATGCCAAGGTCAAAGAGGTCCCTGCCTGTGTTCTCCTTTAGGAATTTTGGTGTTTCCTGCCTCACATTTAGGTTTTTCATTTATTCCGAGTTTATATTTGTGTATTGTGTAAGAAAGTGGTCCCATTTCTTTTACATGTTGCTGTCCAGTTTTCCCAACACCATTTGTTGAAAAGACTGCTTTTTTCCAACTGAATATTCTTTCCTACTTTGTTGAAGATTAGTAGGATATATAGTTGTGGGTTGATTTCTGTGTTTTCTATTCTGTTCTATTGATCTATGTGTCCATTTTTTTGTGTGTTAGTACCATACTGTTTTGATTACCAAAGCTTTGTAATAGAACTTGAAGTCCAGAATTGGGATGCCTCCCACTTTGTTTTACTCTTTAGGTTGCTTTGGCTATTCAGGGTCTCTGTGATTCCATACAAATTTTAGAATTGTTGTTCTTGCTCTGTGGAAAATAATGGTGTTATCTTGCATTTAATTTTTTTTTAACGTTTATTTATTTTTGAGACAGAGAGAGACAGAGCATGAACGGGGGAGGGCCAGAGAGAGGGAGACACAGAATCTGAAACAGGCTCCAGGCTCTGAGCTGTCAGCACAGAGCCCACTCGGGGCTCGAACTCACGGACCGTGAGATCATGACCTGAGCCAAAGTCGGCCGCTTAACTGACTGAGCCACCCAGGCGCCCCTATCTTGCATTTAATATGTAGATTGCTTTGGGTAGTGTAGACATTTTAATAATAATTGTTCTTCCAATCCATGAACATGGAATGTTTTTTCTATTTATATGTGTCATCTTCAATTTCTTTCATCAGTATTTTATGGTTTCAGAGTAGAGGTCTTTTACCTCTTTGGTTAGGTTTATTCCTAGGTATCTTCTTATTTTTGGTGCTACTGTATTTTTCCAAGTTTCTTATGCACACAGAATTTTTCAATTAATTTTTGCTTTTAAAAATTTCTGGGGCGCCTGGGTGGCGCAGTCGGTTAAGCGTCCGACTTCAGCCAGGTCAAGATCTCGCGGTCCGGGAGTTCAAGCCCCGCGTCGGGCTCTGGGCTGATGGCTCAGAGCCTGGAGCCTGTTTCCGATTCTGTGTCTCCCTCTCTCTCTGCCCCTCCCCCGTTCATGCTCTGTCTCTCTCTGTCCCAAAAATAAATAAACGTTGAAAAAAAAATTAAAAAGAAGAAAAAAGTACCTACAAATTAAGTAAAGTTTGTAGATTTCTGTTAGTACATAGGTATTACTTATGGTAAAAAGGTGATTAAGGTATTACTTAAACCTGAAGATATGGGTTTAATCCCTGTCACACTTTAAGTTTTAGATTTCTGGCAATAATGACTAAAAATAGTGTTTAGGTGTCTCATCAGAGTTTCAGGTTAGAGCCCTGAACAGTGCTTGTTTCATCACTGTAAGTTCCCAACCAGCTGAAAAGGAAACCCACAATTTGCTCAGGAATTAAGAGAAATTCCTATGGGAAGATAAAATTAAGTTTTGGAAAACTTAGTACTAATTATAAAAGTAATTTATAACTTCTAGTTACAAAAAAATTAGTCTCAAGTATGTTATGGGAAACCTGGTGATTATAGTTAGTAATACTGTATTATATATTCCAAAGTGCCTAAGAGAACAGATCTTAAAAGTTCCCATCAGAAGAAAAAAATATTTTAACCATGTGATAAATGTTAACAAGACTTACTGTAATGGTCCTTCCTCAATATATACATATGTCATATAATTATGTGGTATGCTTGAAACTAATATAATATTATTATATTATATCTCAATAAAATCTCAATGAAAAATCAAATTATGAAATAAGTATAAAACCTAATGTTGCTTTATTTTGTGTATTAGGTTTAAAAATAATTGCTTTATACTTTGCATTTTACATGCCTATATTTATGAGATTTGGCTTATTAGTGTATAAAGTAAATTAGACTTATGATTCTAATTGAAACGTACAATATATAATTGATTTGGATCTGTGAATTAAATTTAACTTTTGAATTAAATTTTACTAATCTTATTAATAAGTGCACATTTGAAAATCCTTAAGAGTCACTGTCTTAAGTTTGCTTGTTGGAATTATAAGAAATAATTACTTCTATAAGGTTTTATATAATAATCAGCAAAGATGAAGTAAAATCTATTATATTTTAGAACCAGCTTAAAATATAAAAAAGATAATTTAACTGAATTATAAAATACTTCAAATTTATCATTTTAGATATTTTATATGAAATAAATATAAGTTGACTACAGAAAAATTGACTTTTGCACTGGTGATTTAATAGTCAAATACTATTTTTAATTTTTTTTAATGTTTATTTATTTTTGACAGAGAGAGAGAGACAGAGCATGAGTGGGGGAGGGGCAGAGAGAGAGAGGGAGACACAGAATCTGAAGCAGGCTTCAGGCTCTGAGCTGGCAGCACAGGGCCCGACTCAGGGTTTGAACTCAGAGAGTGAGAGATCATGACCTGAGCTGAAGTCAGATGCTCAACAGACTAAGCCACCCAGGCACCCCAGTCAAATACTATTTTTTTTTTTAATTTTTTTTTTCAACGTTTATTTATTTTGGGGACAGAGAGAGACAGAGCATGAACGGGGGAGGGGCAGAGAGAGAGAGGGAGACACAGAATCGGAAACAGGCTCCAGGCTCCGAGCCATCAGCCCAGAGCCCGACGCGGGGGTCGAACTCACGGACCGCGAGATCCGACCTGGCTGAAATCGGACGCTTAACCGACTGCGCCACCCAGGCGCCCCTCAAATACTATTTTTAAAACCACAGTTACTTCTTTGTATTCTTTCTTGTACACAAAAGCCAAATTTTAAAATGCCAGAAAAACCCACGTCATAATAACATTTATCATTTGGTCTTTTTCATACTTCATTCTTTAAGAATCACTTGTCTTTTTGTTTTAATTTTCTATTTTAGTCTTTAGAGATATCCACTTACCTACTCAGGCTTTTAGTTGTTTTTTGTTTGTTTTTTTAACATTATCAATCACATTCTTTAGCATGTATGTTAAAACTGTAGGTTCCCATTTTATGTAAAAACTGTTCTTGCATACTTCAGTTGATATGACTCATATAAGGAAACTTTTCTTCCCCTTCCATTAATTAAATTTCCTCTCCAACTGGTCTTTGCTGTCCGGACCTTATCTGCTCGTTTACACTTCTGTCCTCGAGTCCAGAGCAATGGCTGACCAGCACAGAGTAGATAGCCAATATACATTTGTTAAATGAATATTTGTGCTTTCCAAGTATATTATATATGAAATATTCTGCAATTTTTTCTAAACAATAGTTATCCATATTTATATATTCTTTAATATATAAATCCATTTTATATATTTATAAACTAATTCTGAATTGATGAACAGTTGTAACTTCAGTCTGTTTCCTCAGTTCTGTTTGAAGATTTCTTCTTTCCTTCACAATGAATACAGATTCTTAGAAAAAAATCTCTTTTCGCACTGAGTGGCCAGTGCAATGGGTAAATTTTTGCTTGTAAGTTTTATCTTTTCTGTTGTACAAAAAAACTGCTCTCTGAGTTAAGTGGTCTTTGTGTATTGTGTAACCAGAAGTCTTGGTGTGTGTTTCTGTTTTTCTTTTATGTCCTTAATTTTCACACTGATGGACATCTATGGTAGTTATTAATTATATTAGGTAAGTACTCTTCGCTAAGTACAATGTTGTCTTTATTGAACAGTAAGTATTCTTGGGTGTTATGAGATTTGCAGATATAAAAGTGAGTGTATACTTAATATGTTGAGTGATAGAACTGCATATTAGAGGTACTATAACAGACAGACCAATATGATAATTTTGAGATTAAATTCAGAATTTTGTTTGCATTTCAAAATTTAGCCACACAAAAAATGTTCAAGTGAAAAAGCTTTCAACAATGCTTATATCAATACTTCTTGCCAAACTAACAGAATGATAAAATATAAGAGTATAAGGTATATATTATAAAATATCATGTAAGAACATATAAATGCAGTATTCAGATTAAGGGATCTAATAGCTTAGTTATAGGTATACACATGAAATGTTGTGTATGTTTTGGTGTGATATTTTCTAGTTAATTGTGAAAAGCTAAAACACAGAATATAATAACAAGACCCCTGAGTATTGTTAGATATATTATAAGAGGAATGAGATGAGGGGGTTTACCAGATGTTTATTCTGGCAATTATCTTATTCATTATGAGTTAAGGTAGTTATTATTAGATATTTTAATACTTAACATGTGTAAGAAACATTTTGTATTAACATAAAGGGCAAAAATATGATCAGAAGACTAAAACACAGGTGACAAATTTGCACAACACAATGAATAATTTTAATAAGATTAATTCTCTAACAATGGGCACCAGACAGTAAATTGTAAGTAGCACTGGGTATCTAAATTTATGTCATCATTATCATTATTATTATCATTTATAAGTTAATTTAAAAATATTTGAAGAAATGAAAATCTTCAATTTAAAATTCCTTCTGTTATATTCTCTGCCATCTCAATGGATTCAGGTTTTGAATGTGTCACATAGCTAAAGAAAAACATGGCATGTTCTCTTTGGTCAAAACAGTTCAGGTATGCATGTGCCTTATGTGTACCATTACTTGTATATTAATTGAACATCTGAGCTTTATACTCTATTCTATCTCTATTCTGTCATTCCCTTTCAATATCTATTTTAGTTTCCAGCTTCTCGGCTTGGCTCTCTGGTCTCCTTTGTGTTCATGACAAATGAGCCAATCTAAACATAAATTTCACTTTACCCCCAACTAATTGTCTGGCTTTTTCTATTTTACTAGATCCTTTGTCTGTCTGCATCTAACCTTTTGGCCTATCTATCACTCACTTTCTATTTGATATGTTATCACTCTTCTTTGCCCCCATTAGTCAAATAATTCAATCAATGTGTTTACAAAACCAACTCTGTGACAGGTCACAACTTTTTCATCTTGCTGAAAGGAGTATGATTCATTTGTTCAGATGTTACTAGGAATCAATGCATTGCTCAATTCTCCTTAATATATCCCATTCATGAATTTACAAGTATTTATTGAGAACACTCTATCATCCAGTCACTGTTCTATATACTGAAGATACAGCAGTGTATGAGACATAGAAATCACATTCTACTTGTGAGGATAAGAAAGAAAAAACACTGTTACCTGCATCTTCTGAAGAACAAAAAGTTTTCTTTAAGGACTGAAATGGAAGGGTGACTTTCAATACATGACTATAAAATTTCATTATAAGTTTTGTGTTCTCCATTTGAAGGAATTATTGGCATTTATTTAACCATTCCTATGAAATTGACAAGAAGTTAATGCATCAAAATATTAATAATGGTAGATTATAAACATTTTTTTTATTTGCCAACTGATATTTTCGGCATTTCCAGATATTCTTCAATGATTGCATGCTGCTTTTAAAATAAAAACAAATATATTTTTACTCCTTAAAATGTTTTTTTTTTAATTTATTTTGAGAGAGAGAGAAAGAAAGAGAAGGGAGGAGAAGTAGAGAGAGAGGAGAGAGAAAATCCTAAACAAGCTCTGCGCTGAAAGCGCAGTCCCCCATAGTGGGACTCGATGTCACCAAACAGTGAGATCATGACCTGAGCTGAAATCAAGAGTCCAATGCTTAACCATCTGAGCTACCCAGGTGCCCCAAATTTAGTTTTACTTTTAAATGGAAATATAAAACATTACACTTGTCCTATTAAAGTCTGTATGGTTTTTGAGTAACATGGTCTATACAGGCGTCCTTGGGGATATTGTAAGTTCTACTCCAAACCACTGCAATAAAGTGATTATCACAACAAAATAAATCGAAAGAATTTCTTGATTTCCCAGTGCATATAAAAGTTATGTTCACACTATACTATACTCCATTAAGTATACTATTAGCTATATTAAACATAGCATTATATTGTAAAAAAACACAACATATACACCTAAATTGAAATATACTTTATTGCTAAAAAATACTAACCATCATCTGAGCTTTTGGTGAGTTATAATCACTGATAATAGATCACCATAACAAATATAACAATAATGAAAAAGTCTGAAATTTCATGAAAATTACCAAAATGTGGGACAGACATGAAGTGAGCAAATGCTGTTGGAAAATGACATCGAAAACCTTACTTCAAGCAGACTTGCCACAACCTCAATTTGTAAAAATTTAGTATCTGTGAAGCATAACAAAGCAAAGGACAATAAAACAAGCTATGCCTTTATGTTAATAGAAGTATGGATGTGGTACCATGTGAATTTTGATAATAACTCATTAGTGTTGAAGACAAATGACCTAAAAGGATGATCACAGTGGCGGAAGATAGAGTTGCTTGTGACTTTTACTTATGTTCTTATTTATTTTACAGCTGCTATATTTAAAGGCTTATTTTAGCATTCACTGGCTGCACTCTTTCAAAGTTTACCAATATATAAGATTTCTTTCGGTAACAAGGGGGATTGCAGTGAATAGTTTAACTCCAGTTTCACTAGAATAGTTTTTTTTTTTAATTTCATTTTTAATTTTTTTAAAAATTTATGTCCAAGTTAGTTAGCATATACTGCAACAATGAATTCAGGAGTAGATTCCTTAATGCCCTTTACTCATTTAGCCCATCCCCCCTCCTACAACCCCTCCAGTAACCCTCTGTTTGTTCTTCATATTTGAAAGTCTCTTCTGTTTTGTCTCCCTCCCTGTTTTTATATTATTTTTGTTTTCTTTCCCTTATGTTCATCTGTTTTGTCTCTTAAAGTCCTCATATGAGTGAAATCATATGATTTTTGTCTTTCCATGACTGACTAATTTCGCTTAGCGTAATACCCACCAATTCCATCCATGTACTTGCAAATGGCAAGATTTCATTCTTTTTGACTGCAGAGTAATACTCCATTGTGTGTGTATATATATATATATATATATATATATATATATATATACCATTCTTCTTTATCCATTCATCCATTGATGGACATTTTGGCTCTTTCCATACTTTGACTATTGCTGATAATGTTACTATAAACAATGGGGTGCATATGTCCCTTCAAAACAGCACACCTGTATCCCTTGGATAAATGCCTAGTAGTGCAATTGCTGGGTCATAGGGTAGTTCTATTTTTATTTTTTTGAGGAACCTCCATACTGTTTTCCAGAGTAGCTGCACCAGCTTGCATTCCCACCAACAATGCAAAAGAGATCCTCTTTCTCTGCATCCTTGCCAACATCTGTTGTTGCCTGAGTTGTTGATGTTAGCCATTTTCACAGGTGTAAGGTGGTATCTCATTGTGGTTTTGATTTGTACTTCCCTGATGATAAGTGATGTTGAGCATTTTTCATGTGTCAGTTGACTATCTGGATGTCTTCTTTGGAAAAGTGTCTATTCATGTCTTTTACCCATTTCTTCACTGTATTATTTGTTTTTTGGGTGTTGAGTTTGATAACTTCTTTATAGATTTTGAATACTAACCCTTTATCTGATATGTCATTTGCAAATATCTTCTCCCATTCTGTCGGTTGCCTTTCAGTTTTGCTGATTGTTTCCTTCGCTGTGCAGAAGCTTTTTCTTTTGATGAAGTCCCAGTAGTTCATTTTTGTTTTTGTTTCCCTTGCCTCTGGAGACATGTTGAGTAAGAAGTGGCTGTGGCCAAGATCAAAGAGGTTTTTTCCTGTTTTATCCTTGAGGATATTGATGGTTTCCCGTCTTACATTTAGGTCTTTCATCCATTTTGAGTTTACTTTTGTGTACAGTGTAAGAAAGTACTCCAGGTTCATTTTTCTGCATGTCGCTGCCCAGTTTTTCCTGCACCACTTGCTGAAAAGACTGTCTTTATTCCACTGAATATTCTTTCCTGCTTTGTCAAAAATTAGTTGGCCATATGTTTGTGGGTCCATTTCTGGGGTTCTCTATTATGTTCCATTGATCTGAGTGTCTCTTCTTGTGGCAATACCATACTGTCTTGATGATTACAGCTTTGTAGTATAGCTTGAATCTGGGATTGTGATGTCTCCTGCTTTGGTTTTCTTTTTCAAGATTGATTGCTTTTGCTATTCGGGGTCTTTTCTGGTTCCATACAAATTTTAGGATTATTTGCTCTAGCTCTGTGAAGAATGCTGGTGTTATTTTGACAGGGATTGCATTGAATATGTAGATTGCTTTGGGTAGTATTGACATTTTAACAAAATTTGTTCTTTCTATCCAGGAGCATGGAATCTTTTTCCGTTTTGTGTGTGTGTGTGTGTGTGTGTGTGTGTGTGTGTGTTCTTCAATTTCTTTCATAAGCTTTCTATAGCTTTCAGTGTATAGATTTTTCACCTCTTTGGTTATGTTTATTCCTAGGCATTTTATTGTTTTTGCTGCAATTGTCAATGGGATCAATTTCTTGATTTCTCTTTCTATTGCTTCATTCTTAGTGTATAGGAATGCAACAGATTTCTGTGCATTGATTTTATATCCTGCAACTTTGCCAAATTCATGAATCAGTTCTAGCAGTTTTTTGGTGGAATATTTAGGGTTTTCCATATAGAGTATCATGTCATCTGTGAAGAGCAAAACTTTGACCTCCTCCTGGCTTATTTGGATGCCTTTTATTTCTTTGTGTTCTCTGATTGCAGAGGCTAAGACTTCCAATACTATGTTGAATAACAGTGGTGAGAGTGGGCATTCCTGTCGTTTTCCTGGCCTTAGGGGGAAAGGTCTCAGTTTTTCCCCATTGAGGATGATATTAGCATTGGGTCATTCATATATGGTTTTTATGATCTTGATGTATGATCCTTCTATCCCTACTTTCTTGAGGGTTTTTTATCAAGAAAGGATGCTGTATTTTGTTAAATGCTCTCTCTGCATCTATTGAGAGGATCATATGGTTTTTGTCCTTTCTTTTATTGATGTGATGAATCACGTTAATTGTTTTGTGGACATTGAACCAGCCCTGCATCCCAGGTATAAATTCCACTTGTTCGTGGTGAATAATTTTTTTAACGTATTGTTGGACCCAGTTGGCTAATATCTTGTTGAGGAGTTTTCCATCCATGTTCATCAGGGAAATTGGTCTATAGCTCTCCTTTTTAGTGGGGTCTCTGTCTGGTTTTGGAATCAAGGTAATGCTGGCCTCATAGAAAGAGTTTGGAAGTTTTCCTTCCATTTCTATTTTTTGGACCATCTTCAAAAGAATAGGTGTTAACTCTTCCTTAAATGTTTGGTAAAATTCCCCTGGAAAGTCATCTGGCCCTGGACTCTTGTTTTTTGGTAGATTTTGATTACTAATTTGATTTCCTGACTGGTTATGGGTCTGCTCAAATTTTCTATTTCTTCCTGTTTCAGTTTTGGTAGTGTATATGTTTCTAGGAATTTGTCCATTTCTTCCAGATTGCCCATTTTATTGGCATATAATTGCTTATAATATTCTCTTATTATTATTTTTATTTCTGCTGTGTTGGTTGTGACCTCTTCTCTTTCATTCTTGATTTTATTTGTTTGGGTCCTTTCTTTTTTCTTTTTGATAAAACTGGATAGTGGTTTATCAATTTTGTTAATTCTTTCAAAGTACCAGCTTCTGTTTTCACTGATCTGTTCTATGCCAGAAGCCAAGCTATCCAAACATCTGATGGCAGGGCCCAGGTGGTGGAAAGATTGAGACTGCATGGCGGCCCACCAAAAGTGAAGCTTCTTGTGCTCCTGCTTTTATGTAATTTGGACTTAGCGTTGGTCAGGGCAGCCCTTCTACCAATGAAAGTACCTGGGGATTTGTCGGTTGGGGAATAGCCCATGACAGGCCTCTCAGGAAAAGAACCATTGGGGAAAGAAATAAGATTCCGCAGGGAAATTATGCAGCCCTACATCCAGCCCCTGCCACCCCCTATAAAGACTCCTCTACCTAAAGGAAAGATAGCCCCAGATATTTCCCAGCCAAGGAGGGGGACAAATGGGTTCAAAATCCCCACTCTGGCAACAAAGGAATGTATCTATGGATACAAGTTACTCTAACCCCTAGGCCCACATGGCCCCCAGGTGGCATTCCAGATGATAACTGGATCTGGTGGGTTAAGGTACAGAATGGTTCATTAATTCCTAGGTATACATTGTCTCTCTGGGAGCACATAAGGCGTGGGTTCCCAGGGCCCTCTTGGCTCCCTCCCGGCACCTCAGACCAAAGCGAATACTTTTGTTCCTTGTACTGCAAATGGTTCAAACAAACAAATAAGAAGTCATGCCCCTGTAAACGTTCCACTTGAAGTGTTGAGAGTTAGATGACCTTGAAAGGGCAGGAGGGAATATTTTGTTCCTTTTTAATGATGTCACTGATTTCCTTAATTCTTAAATAATTCTCTTTTGCCTTAATCTCCCTTTTTTTTTCCTGCTTCACTATTCTCCATAAATTTGTCCTCTATATTGCTGATTCTCTCTTCGGCCTCATCCATTCTTGTTGCTGCAGCATCCATATGTGATTGCAGCTCAGCTGTAGCATTTTTTATTTCATCTGGACTGGTTTATACTACTTTCATCTCCACAGAGAGTGATTATAATCTATTTTTGGCTCCAGCTAGTATTGTTATTATCGTGATTCTAAATTCTGGTTCAGACAGCTTGCTTTTATCTGTGTTTTTAAATCCCTGGCTGTCATTTCTTCCTGCTCTTTCTTTTGGGGTGAATTCCTTGTTTTTGTCATTTTGAAGGGGGAAAAGGAATGAATGAAGTTGAAAAAATTGAAATTACAAAAAAACTAAAATTAAAAAATATTAAAATTAAAAAATTAAAAACAAACTCACACAAAATGAAATAAATTATGCTAGATCCTTGTTTATTTTTGGTCTGGGTGCTGGATAGATTAGAAAAAAAAGGTGGAAAAAGAGGAAATTGTTTGAAAATTTTGAAAAATGAATACAGTTAAGTAAATTAAAATAAAATGATGAAAGTAAATAGAATTTGAAAAAAATACACAAAAGTAAAAAATATAGTGGAAAAAATTAAATAAAAGTATTTTTAATAAAAATTGAAAATGAAAATGAATTTTTTCTTTTTCTGTATCAAGAGAAAGAAAAGAAAAAAAAGAAAGACAATTGAATAGATGGACCAGCTAACAGACTGAAATACAACTGAAATTACTTTGTTTTCCCCTAGAAGTCAAACTATGAAGCACTTTATAGTCCATAACGTAAGCAGGTGTTGAGACTTGTGTTCTTGAAGAGCGAGGTTGGCCCAGTTGGGCAGGGCTTAGCGTGACAACTCTGTTCTCCACTAGATGGCACTGCTAGCCTACTGGGGTGGATTGTTGTGGTGCTTGTAGGTGTGTATGTGAATACGCAGGAGCAGTGAAAATGGCATCACCGAGCTACCCAGTCTCTGGTATTGGAACTCTGTTCTCCCCAATCAGCAATTGTGCATCCATCCTTCATCTTTGGTTTCTGTCCACTCCCCGTTTCCACACTGTGACCAAGCCCCAGGCAGCACCTCTTTCCTGAGTTTTGTCTCAGATGCCACTGCCTTCCCCAGCCCCCCACTCCTGAGGGACTGCAGCTTTGACCCAGTCCTCCCCTCTGCAGAGGGTATTACTGAGCAATGGCCAGGTGCTGGCTGCACCCAGGAACGCTTGCAGGATTGTGCTGCTACCAATGCCCAGAGACTGCAGCCAGGTGCCAGCCCGCCCCAGAAAAATTTTGTGAGACAGTGTATCAGCAGCACCTCAGGGATTATGGAAAATCACAACACACATTTGGCATCAGTCTTCACCCCCAACGACCTTGTTCCCCAGTGAATGTGGCCATTCTCTGGGGTCTGCTGCACCCAGGTGGCCTCACAGCCTTTACCAAATGTCCTTCCAGCAGTGGAACCACTTCTCCCTATACGGCCGGAGAACCTCCCGGACCCCACTCTGCTTCTGGGCATTCGCCCTTCCCACCAGAACACTGCCAGGTATCCAGCTACAGAGTTTCAGACTCTGGGCTCCCCTTGTTTACAGTTTTAATGGAATTTAAACCCTCTCCTTTCTCCTTTCTCCCTTTTTAGTTCAGTCCCTGCAGGTGTTTCCAGTTTTCTACTTTCTCTCCAGCTGCTTTTGGTGAAGGGTGCTTTTCCCATATCGCCCGCCCGCCCAGGGGGGGGGGGCCATCTCCGTCCTCTCTCTGCATGCAAAAGCGGCTCCCTGCCCTCTGTGGTTTCTCTTTTCCCATGTTCATCTTTCCATGCCATGTACCTGCTGAATTCTGTGGTTCAGGTTATGCAGATTGTTGTGTTATTCCTCAGATCAGTCTTCTAGGTGTGCAGGATGGTTTATTGTTTGTCTGGCTGTATTTCATGGATTTGAGACACACAAAAAACTTCCATACTGTTTTGCCATCTTGGCTGCTCTCCCCCCCCCTCACTAATATAGTTTTGAATACTCCTTTTCACTTCAGTAATATTTTATTAAAAATTATCACAAGCTTTATTATAATTCTTTCCTGAAGCTGTTTTTGTTGCCTTTCTCTTAATAGCCATCAAACTTCTTCCCAAAACACAATATAAATGATAAACTCTGTGAATTATAGCGCTGTGCCTTGCTTATATGTTATTTTCAGTAAACTTTATTGGGATAACAAGAGTACAAAATTATTGTTTATTAAGTGTTTAAGTATGTTATAGTTAACTATAAGTAAGTTATAAGTAACTATAACTATAATTTACTATATAGAATTGTTTTTTAAGTGTTATGTATCTATTTGATATATTTTATATATTTGTTAGAGTACATTTATGGAATAGAACAATAATTTAAAAATTATTAATTTTTTAGACGAGATATTTTTGTTGTTTTCATTTTAAAATGTTTGCTTGTTTTTATTTTAGACACTGTTTATGTCTATGATAAATTTGTTTTATTTATTTATCTCATGTATTGATTTATTTATTTTAGAGAAAGAATGAGTGAGCACAAGCAGGGGAGAGGGGCAGAGAGAATTTCAAGCAGGCTCCACACTCAGCGTGGTGCTTGATGCAGGGCTGGATCCCATAACCCAGGGATCATGACCTGAGCTAAAATCAAGAGTTGGATACCCAACCAGCTGAGCCACCCAGGTACCCCAATCTATGATAAATTTATGCATGCATATTTTATATAAGGCCTATAATTCTGATTTTGATTCTATTCTAAGGCCATGTGATACATTTTGGTATAGGGTGCTTTAAGGAAGAATATTTAGAAACAGACTTTGTGGGGCATCTAGGTGGCTCAGCTGGTTGAACCTCTGACTTTGGCTCAGGTCATGATCTCACAATTCATGGGGTCAAGACCTGTGTCAAGCTCTGTGCTGACATCTTGTAATCTGGAGCCTGCTTTTGATTCTGTGTATCTCTCTCTCTGCCTCTCCCCTCCTCGCTCTCTTTCTGTCACTGTCAAAAATAAATAAACACTAAAAAAAACAACCCACAGACTTTGTGAAAATGGAGACTATCTCTACAATCCTCATTTTTCATATGGCTCAAGTGGCTGTGTGTATGCATGGCAGGTGTGTTAAAGTAAACGTGATTTTAATTATATAGGTTTCTTAAGTGTTCAGACAAGCAGATGAGGTTGATTATTTAACTTCTTACTATAAAAATAAATATAAAACACCTTAGGTACTGAGATAAAATAATAATTTAGTAAAAGAACATAGAGTTTTGACTTATATAATAGAAAAATTATTCTTTACAGGAGATCAAATAATTCATTTGCTGTCATTAGTGAATTTCTATTTTTATAAATGATAGAGATAAGAAATAAATGTTAAACTCTTTTGAACACCAAAATATCAACCCACTGGAATAAACTCAAAACATCTGCACAATTAACAAATGGTTCATGTGCAAGTGATATTAAACTTACGGGAAACCAAAATATTCTTTTATAATATAGACTGTCATTCATTTGAAAAAATCTCTGAAGACATTAATATGATATTAAAATCTAAATCAATAGCTGAGAGCTTTTTAGGGAGACTATTGAAGGCAAAATAGTGCCCAATATCATATTTTTATAGTAAATATCACCCTTCTAAGACTTTGCTTCTCTAGTTGTCTCAAATTTAAAAAGTTAGTATGCACAAATGAAACCTAGTTAAAATGATTGAAGCTGTGAAATGACTTCTACAACAGAAAAACAATCACACTATTAAATATAAAATTAAAAAGAAGTTAAAAATTATAAGGACTCCATATGGATATTAAAACAAATTTCATAATATTAATTATATACATATATGCCAGGAAGCTTAAGAAGACATTTTTCTTTTTCTTTTTTTAAATTAAATCAGTATGATTTAGAAAGAGGGCTCTATAGTTGCTCCTTATTCTTACTAAAGTGTCATTAATTCTTCAAGACATAATCAGTGGACTTCTGATTCTCTCTCCTAAATGGTATCCTCAAGAAGACTAACAATGATCCCTAATTTATCCAATCCAGTGTGTTTACTTTAAGTAGTATCAGATCTGAGCACATGATACACTTACTTTATTTTCAAATTCAGAGGAAGCAAAAAAACTCTAGGTCTTTGAATTGATTTTATATGCTTGTAGCAGTCTCTAAGATAATCAGGGTACATAGTAACTACTTAGTGGTACTGTGACACCATTTGTGACAGGTGAACAATTTCCTGAATAAGTTTACTAGAATTCAATGAGAAAGATTCATAAAGCACCATGGTAATACTAGGCAAAATGTCATACTGCTTACAATTTACCTGAGAGGTGCATCCAAATACTTCTGTTTTTTCCTTGAACCATTCAAGGCCTCTAGTTACAATGCGCCCTTGATCACAGTGAGGACCTTCTCAGAAACAAATGGCTGAAAACAAAAGAGAGAGAGAGAGGGAGAAAACACTATTATAATAGATGAAAAATAAACTCAAAGATCTTATATTACTGTTATCATTTTATATGTCATTGACTATATGAACATTTTTTTTGGTTTTATTGTTCTGTTATTTAACAAAGTATCTGGTACAAAATAGGTGCTCTAAATATGTTACTTTCTTAGGTTAGCTTCTCTTAATCAAGATTCCTTAGAAAATAGAAACTTAAGAATGAGTTAAATGCTGATTGTTTATTTGGAAGTTCTGATCCCAATTTAGCAGAGGTGAGGGACAAAATAAAGCAAGGAAGGAAGGTAAGCAATCGAAGTGATGGGTTGCCATATTGACCATTTGATCTCTTTGTTTTTAAATGTATAAAATAATACATTTAATTTCATTGATTTGACCCTTAGAATAATAAAATCTTCAATTTCTATCTTACAAGATTATTATGAGGCTCCAATAAGCATTGGGATTTCTTTGAAAAGTGAGAGATATTGGTAGTAGGGGAACCCTAGGCTAATCTTGTCCCTTGAACACAGCTAGACCAACACCAAATCGTTTTCAACCCCCGGAAATTAATCTGAGGATTAAGAGAACAATCTGCATAATTTGAGTGAGAGAACATAGCAGGTATGTGGTGCAGAGTAGGGACCTGGGGGGGGGGGGAAAGCCAAGGTGCCACAGAGGGATTGGACCCCTCTACATGTAGAGTAGAGAGACGGAGGGGGAAAGCAGAGCCTTGGGTTCTTGTAATAAAAGCACTCCTCCAAAGCCATTGACGGGGGAATAGTGAGGAATTGACTATGGTAAGTTTTTGCAAACAGTGGAGCTGAAATTCTGAGTTTTCGGAAGTCTGTGCCATTTGTTGGAGTAGACCCAGGTGGGTGGTGCTCCTGGGGAGAAGGAGGCAAAGCCCAGGCATGGAGAGTGGACAGTGTGGTGTGGATATCCCCTGGATCAGACTCAGACAGAAACTACACTTTTCCTGAGTGGATCTGGAAGAACATACAGTATATTGCTTCTTGAAGGACAAAAGACCTGGCTGGCACCTTTGAGTGGCTGTTAATAGCAAGGGAGAGAATCATGCACAGAGGGCAGATAGAGCAGTTGCAGCTTTTCCCTGAGCTTCACAATAAACTCTAGGCACCTGCGTGGCCTGCAACTGCTTTTCTGGACAGAATGGCACCACATGCAGCTCTGCCAGACTATCCTCTGGAGGAGGGGACCAGTTCTGCCTTGTCCTGTCCTGTAAGATTTGTAGTTTTGAATCCCAGTCATGCACCAGAGAGAAAACAGAAGAGATCTGTGGCACCAGACACGTTGATGGCCTGCACACAGAAGGGTTAAGGTCAGGGATCTGACAGAAGCCTGGGACACAGGAGGGGAGGTTGCTTGTTTGTCTCTGAGAGAACTACCTGAATAGTGGTTGCTGCCAGCTCTTCTACCCAGGGATGAGAGAGCAGTGTGATGATATCTTCCCCTGCTCACTAGCAATGTAAATTTTAGCCAGTAACAAAAAGCCCTTAACAGAAGCTGGAACTGCTTACACCAAACCCAACTCCACTGCACTCTGCAGGACCATATTTACTAGGGTAGGTCTGACTATGAGCCAGCATAGCGGGCCACTCCCCCAGGGGACCAACACCGGTCCCCCAACATGTAGCAAGTCATTGAGTGCTCCAGAGCATCAGCTTCAATTTTGGTGGAAATAGAACCAGGCTGGCTTCTAATTACTTTTATTTTTTCTCTTTCCTTTCCTTTCCTTTTCTTTTCTTTTCTTTTCTTTTCTTTTCTTTTCTTTTCTTTTCTTTCTCTTTTCTTTTCTTTCCTTCCTTACTTTCTCTCTCTCTCCCTCTCTCTCTTTTTGGAATCAGACGTATAGTTTTTTTGTTCTTTCGTTTCATCATTTTCTGGATGAGGCTTTTTTTCCCTTTCGTTTTCTCAGAATCAGGCTGAATTTTTGTTTGTTTGTTTGTTTTGTTCCTTTGTTCTTTTCTCTTTCTTTGGGGGTCAGAATTTTTTCTTCTTTAAACATTTTTTTTAATGTTTGTTTTTGAAAGAGAGAGAGAGAAACACGGAGTATGAGTGGGAGAAAGGCAGAGAGAGAGAGGGAGACACTGAATCCAAAGTGGGCTCCATGCTCTGAGCTGTCAGCACAGAGCCCGATGCGGGGCTCAAACTCACGAGTTGTGAGATCATGACCTGAGCCAAAGTCGGACGCTTAATCAACTGAGCTACCCAGGTGCCCACAGACTTTTTTCTTTTTAATTTTTTTCTTTTTTTTCCTCTCAGGCTTATTTTAACAAACAAAGCACACCTACTTAAAATCCAAACTTCCACACCGCAAGCAAGGAAGAGCTCTGCAGAGGACTGACCTAGGGAAAGAGCCGCCAAATGGCAAGAGCAAAGTGCACACAGCACATACCAGAAACACTTCCTGAAGCGCTCAGCCCTGGACAATATATGACCCATTCTTAATATAGCATTACTCTCAGGAGCAGGAAACATAACAAGCTTTCATACCATGAAAAGACAGAAACCTAGACAAAATGGCAAGACAGAAGAATACTCCCCCGAGAAAGATCAAGAAGAAACCATAGCCATAGATCTGCTCAAAACAGATAATAAGTAATATATCTGAACCAAGAATTTAGAACCACAGTCATAAGAATACTGGCTGGACTTGAAAAAAGCATAGAAAACAGCAGAGGAACTACTGCTGCAGAGATAAAAGACCTAAAAGGTAGTGAGGCTGAAATAAAAAAAAGCAATAGCTGATATGCAAAACTGACTGGATATAGTCACAATGAGAAGTCAAGAAGCAGAGGATCGAAAAGGTGATATAGAAAATAAAATTATAGAAAAAATGAAGTTAAAAATGAGAGAGAAAGAAAACCATTAGATTACGAATATAGATTTAGGGAAATCAGCAATTCTATGAAGCACAATAATATCCATATTATAGGAGTTCCAGAAGAAGAAGAGTAGGAAAAAGGGAAAGAAGGTTTATTTGAACAAATTATAGCTGGAAACTTCTCTAATTTGGGGAAGAGAACAGGCATCCAAGTCTAAGAGTCACAGAGAACTCCTGTCAAAATGAATAACAATAGGTCAACACCAAGACATATTATAGTGAAATGTGCAAAATACAAAGATAAAGAGACAATTCTGAAAGCAGCTAGGGACAAAAGGTCCTTAGCCTACAAGGGTAGACATATAAGGTTAGTAATGGACCTGTCCACAGAAACTTGGCAGGAAAGAAGGGAGTGGCATGATATATTTAAGGAGATAAATGGAAAAAATATGCAACCAAGAATAATTTATCCAGCAAGGTTGTACTTCATAATGGAAGGAGAGACAAAGAGTTTCCAAGACAAGCAAAAACTAAAGGAGTTCATGACCACTAAACCTGTACAAGAAGTATTACAAGAAATATTAAAGGGGACACTTTCAGTGGGAAAGAGAGACCAAGAGCAATAAAGACTAAAAGGAACAGAGACAATCTACAGGAATAGTGACTTTACAGGTAATGCAATGGCTCTAAATTCATATCTATCAATAATTACTCTGAAGGTAAATGGGCTGAATAACTCCAATCAAAAGACATAGGGTATCATAATTGATCAATAAAAATAGGACCCATAAATATGCTGCTTATAAGACACTCATTTTAGACCAAAGACACCTCCAGACTGAAAGCAAGGGGAAGAGAACCATTTATCATACTAATGGACATCAAAAGAAAGATGAAGTAGCAATACTTAAATCAGACAAACTAGGTAAATTTAAACCAAAGATTGTAATAAGAGAGGAAGAAGAGCACTATATCATCATAAAAGGGGTCTGTACAACAAGAAGATCTAACAAATATAAATATTTATACCCCCAACTTATGAAAAGCCAAATATATAAATCAATTAAGAACAAAAATAAAGGAATTCTGATAATGATACAATAAGAGTAGGAGACTTTAACATGCCACTCACAGCAATAAACAGATGATCTAAGCAGAAGATTAACAAGGAAATAATGGCTTTGAATGACATACTGTACCAAAAGGACTTAACATATATTCGGAGTATTTCACCCTAAAGCAGTAGAATACACATTCTTTTCTAGTGCACAAGAAACATTCTCCAGAATAGATCACATGCCGGGTCACAGATCTGGTCTCAATCAGCACAAAAAGTCTGAGATCATTCTGAGTCTATTTTCAGATCACAATGCTATGAAACTTAAAGTCAACCACAAGAAAAAATTTGGAAAGACCACCAATACATGGAGATTAAAGAACATCCTACTAAAAAATGAATGACTTAACCAGGAAATTAAAGAAGAAATAAAAAAAAATATGGAAGTAAATGAAAATGAAAGCACACAGTCCAAAACCTTTGTAATGCAGCAAAGGCAGTCATAAGAGGAAAGTATGTAGTATTTCAGGCCTTCCTCAAGAAGGAAGAAAGGTTTCAGCTATACAAGGCAATCTTACACCTAAAAAAGCTGAAAAAGGCAGCAAATAAAGCCCAAAAAGAAGTAGAAGAAGAGAAATAAAGAGTAGAACAGAAATAAACAATATTGAAATTAACACAAATAGAACATATCAACGAAACTAGTAGCTGGTTCTTTGAAAAAATTAACAAAATTGATAAACCCCTAGACAGACTTACCAAAAAGAAAAAGGAAAAGACCCAAATAAATAAACCACACATGCAAGAGAAGAGATCACAACCAACAATGCAGAAATACAAAAAGAAAAAATTGTAAGAGAATACTATGTTCAATTATATGCCAAAAATTGGGCATTCTGGAAGAAATAGATAAATACCTAGAAACATACAATTTACCAAAATTGAAACAGTAAGAAATAAAAAAAATTGAACAGACCCATAACCAGCAAAGAAATTGAGTCAGTAATCAAAAAAGTCTCAACAAACAAAAGTCCAGGGAAGGATGACTTCACAAGGGAATTCTACCAAACATTTAAAGAACAATACCTATTTTTCTGTGTTCCAAAAATATAGATATGGAAAGAAAACTTCCAAACAGATTCTAAGAGGCCAGAATTACCTTGATTCCAAAACCAGACAAGGACCCCACTAAGACAGAGTATCACAGGGGCACCTGAGTGGTTGTGTTGGTTGAGCGACTGACTTTAGCTTGGGTCATGATCTCACAGTTGGTGTGTTCAAGCCTCGCATTGGGCACACTGCTGTCAGTGTAGAGCTTGCTTTGGATCATTTTTCCCCTTCTTTCTGCCCTTCTTCCAGCCCTGTCTCTCAACAAATAAACATTTAAAAAAATAAAGGAGAATTACAGACCAATATCCCTGATGAACTTGGATTAACTTGGATACAAAAATTCTCAACAAGATACTAGGAAATCTAATCTAACAGTCCACTTAAAGAATTTAATATAATCAAGTGGGATTTATTCTTAGGATGCAGAGGTGGTTCAATACCCATAAGTCAAACAATGTGATACACCAAGTAATAAAACAAAAATAAAAAGGATAAGAAACACATGATCCTCTCAATAGATGGAAAAAAGCATTTGAAAAAAATACAGCATCTATTCTTTAAAAAACCCTCAAGAAAGTAGGCATAGAAGGAACATGCCTCAATATCATAAAGGCTGTATATGAAAAACTCATAGCTAACATCATCCTCAATGGGGAAAAATTGAGAGCTTTTCCCCTAAGGTCAGGAACATGACAGCGATGTCTACTCTTACCATTGTTGTTCAACATAACTGGAAGTCCTAGTCTCAAAAGTTGGACAATAAAATTGGCAAGGAAAAAGTCAAACTTTCACTCTTTGCAGAGGACACGATACAGTAGGTGGAAACCCAAAAGACTTCACCAAAAAATTGCTAGAAGTGATACATGAATTCAGCAAGGTTGCAGAATCTAAAATCAGCATATGGAAATCTGTTGCATTTCTATACACCAATAATGAAGCAGCAGGAAAGATAAATGAAGGAATAAGTCCCATTTATAATTGCATCAAAAGCAATAAGATGCCTAGGGAAAAAAACCTAACCCAAGAGATAAAAGATCTGTATGCTGAAAACTATAGAAAGTTTATGAAAGGAATTGAAGAAGATACAAAGAAATTGAAAAACATTCCATGCTCATGGATTGGAAGAAAAAATAGAACAAGTGTTAAAAGGTCTATACTACCCAAAGAAATCTACACAGTCAATGCAATCCCTATCAAAAAAACACCAGAATTATTCACAGAGCTAAGAGAAACAATCCTAAACTTTATATGGAACCAGAAAAGACTCCAAATAGCCAATGTAATGTTGGAAAAGAAGACCAAAGCTGGAGGCATCACAGTTCCAGATTTCAAGATATATTACAAAGCTGTAATCATCAAGACTGTATGCTACTAGCACAAAAACAGATGCATAGATCAATGGAACAGAATAGAGAATCAGAAATGGACCCACAAATGTATGGCCAACTAATCTTCAACAACGCAGTAAAGAGTATGCAATGGAAAAAGTATCGTCAGCAAATGTTACTGGGAAAAATGGACAATGACATGCAGAAGAATGAACCTGGACCACTTTCTAACATCATAGACAAAAATAAACTCAAAATGGATGAAAGACCTAAATGTTGAGATAGAAAACCATCAAAATCCTAGAGGAGAAAATAGGCAACAATCTCTTTGATCTTGGCCACAGGAACTTCTTATTAGATGTGCCTCCAGAGGCAAGGGAAAGAAAAACAAAAATGAATAGTTGGGACCTCATCAAGATAAAAAGTTCCTCTACAGTGAAGAAAACAATAAAAAAAAAAAAAACCTAAAAGGCGGCCTATGGAATGGAAGAATATATTTGCAAATGACATATCAGATAAAGGGTTAGTATCCCAAATATATAAAGAACTTACAAAATTCAACATCCAAAAAACAAATAATCCAGTGAAGAAATGGGCAGAATATATGAATAGACACTTTTCCAAAGAAGACATCCAGATGGCTAAGTGACACATGAAAAGATGCTCAACATCACTCATCATGAGGGAAATACTAATCAAAAGCACAATGAGATATACCTCACACCTGACAGAATGGCTAAAATGAAAAACTCTGGAAACAACAGATATTGTTGAGGATGTGGAGAAAGGGCAACCCTCTTACACTGTTGGTGGGAATGCAAACTGGTGCAGCTACTCTGGGAAGAAGTGTGGAGTTGCCTCAGAAATGTAAAGACAGAGCTCCTTTAAGACATAGCAATTGCACTAGTGAGTATTTATCCAAAAAACACAAAATACTGATTCAAAGGGGCACGTTCACCCCTATGCTTATAGCAACATTATCAACAATAGCCAAATTATGGAAAGAGCCTAAATGTCCATTGGCTGAACAATGGTCCATTGACTGAAGATATCGTATATGCACACAATGGAATATTACTCAGTAACCAAAACAAATGAAATCTTGCCATTTGCAATAAGGTGAATGGAACTAGAGTGTATTATGTTAAGTAAAATATATTAGAGAAAGACAAATACCATATAGCTTCACCTGTATGTGGAAATTAAGAAACAAAAAAGATAAAAATTGGGGAAAAGAAGGAAAAATAAAATTAGACAAAAACAGAGAGGGAAGGGGTGCCTGGGTGGCTCAGTTGGTTAAGTGTCCAACTTTGCTCAGGTGATGATCTTGCAATTCGTGTGTTCAAGCCCCACGCCAGACTCTGTGTTGACAGCTGGATTTTGGAGACTGCTAAAGATTCTATGTCTCCCTCTCTCTCTTTCCCTCCCCCCTCCCCTGCTCGTGCTCTCTCTCTTTCTCTCAAAAATAAATAAACATTAAAAAAAACAGAGGGAAGCAAATCATAAGAGACTCTTAACTATAATGAACAAAATGAGGGTTACTGGAAGGGAGGTCAGCAGGGGTATGGATTAAATGGGTGATGAGTATTAAGGAGGACACTTGTTATGAAGAGTTCTGTGTGTTATATGTAAGTGATGAATCACCAAATTATACTCCTGAAGCCAATACTACACTATATGTTAACTAACTTGAATTTAAATAAAATGTTGGAAAGAAAATTTTAAAAATGATGAGATATTATACAAGTATAACAATTGTGATGTTTTATTTTATTATTTTTTTAAAAAATATTTTAAATGTTTAGTTATTTTTGAAAGGGAGAGAGACAGAGTGCGAGCAGGGGAGGGGCAGAGTGGGAGGGAGGTATAGAATCCGAAGCAGGCTGCAGGCTCTGAGGTATCAGCCCAGAGCCCGACGTGGAGCTTGAACTAATGAACCCTGACATCATGACCTGAGCTAAAGTTGGACACTTAACCAAATGAGCCACCCAGGTGCCCCAAATGTGAAGTTTTATTAAGAATAAAAAATAATTAATATTTTTAAAGACTTATAATCTACTATTGCTTTTATATACATTACTTCATTTAACCAATTCAAGAATCCTGCAAGATAATTACCTATTTTAAAATAGTTTTACTGGAATGAATTGCACTTACACATTTCCTAGGGATTCTATCACAGAAAGTAAAAATTTCCACTAGTCGTGAGTTCATTTAAATCAAATTCCATAACTTCAGTGGCACATACTAGATTTTTCTAGTCACTATTTCTCTATTTCTCATTGATATGAAGTACTTTTTCACAAAACTTAAATAACCATTTGTTTGTAACCATTCATTTCATTAGCTCAGATACTAATATAGTTTTGGCTGACAAATCTATTCAACCGGAGCTAAACTGATATTTCTAGGAAGTAGGTGCTAGGACCTTTGAAATAAGTATTATTTTGCTGTTTCTTAATAAATACAATTGAAGGACGCCTGGGTGGCTCGGTCGGTTAAGCGTCCGACTTTGGCTCAGGTCATGATCTCACGGTCCATGAGTTCGAGCCGTGCGCCGCGCTCTGTGCTGACAGCTCGGAGCCTGTTCGATTCTGTGTCTCCCTGTCTCTCTGCCCCTCCCCTGTTCATGCTCTGCCTCTCTCTGTCTCAAAAATAAATAAACGTTAAAAAAAATAAATAAATAAACAAATAAATACAATTGAAATGATTGTTCTTCAATTGACAAGATCATTTACCTAGCAGCCCTTTCAATTCTGCGGTCCATAATTAATTTACTCCTGCTGGCTTGACAAAGTCAGGAAAGTAACATAGCAGTTTGTATGGAAAATACTGATTGGTGGTAATATTAGTAAACCAAAAGTTGCATTACTATTTCAAGTTTTATTTTCTTCAGCATCATGCTTACCTTAAAAGATGGTGTGATTAAGTATGCATGAGCATGCATGTATATGTGCGTGTGCATGCGTGAACACTGTTCTTTTTTTATGATGTAGTTAAGGAAGTAGTAGAGCCATTTGTTTTTCAAACCTTAAAATCCAATGCTGAAAGTTTTTGAGTCACTTTTACTTGTTTTTCAAACATATCATCCAATGAATGCAGAAAAAAATATTTTCAACCAGAGAAAGAAGAAATGTTTCCTTTATGGTTTCATTTATGCTAAGCTTAGCAAAGTATCTTAGAATGACTTATGCAAAGTTAATTCTGTGTTCCATTCATGAGGAGAACTTTCAAACTGGAAAGGAATTACTTTCATATTTAAGGATGGCTATACAAATGATTGAACCTATAGCAATGAATTCATTAAGTATACTTTTAAGGCTGTTTCTTTCCATTCACTTTCAAAGACTCTGTGAAGTCACCACACCAGCATTCCATTTTAAAAGGGGCTCAGAATATGGCAAAGCATACAAATAGTCAAGTTTGAGAAAGAACAGTCCCTCTGGGCAAGAAGGCCACGGCTGTGAGATGAAGCTTCAAGTCAAGTCAAACATCCAAAGCCAAGTGGGCAGTCTCATTTTAGGCACACACATCATCTAAGGAAAAAAAATGTCCAGAAATTAAAATAAAGTGCTCTGGACAAGACCTATTTGTTTTCAATATAATCAATGTTCAAGATTAAATAAATCCTAAAAGTATTAGCTCAATGCAAAACACTGGAAAACAAAGTATCAGTCAGTCTTGTAAGGTAGCAGGAAGAAAGGTACTAACCTTAATTGATGGACTACAGTTCTAGACTTTACCAGGCACTCAGGATATAGACAATGTTTGGGCTTCTACAATACATAGTTAGAAATAGAATGAGTATCCTATGGTCTGGCTGTCTCAAACTGTAAATAAACTGAGGGTTGATGGGGGGTTGGAGGGAGGGGAAGGTGGGTGATGGCCATTGAGGAGGGCACCTGTTAGGATGAGCACTAGTTGTTGTATGGAAACCAATTTGACAGTAAATTTCATATTAAAAAATAAAATAAAATAAAAAGAAATAGAATGAGTAATAAACTAATCTCAATTATTCCTTAGGGCAAAAGTATATGACTTTTTGCATCTTAGATGGACAGTGTTGTTTGTGTAAAGATTAAGATATTGTCCAGAAACCAGAAGATATCAGTGAACATCTATATGTATCTACTCTGAGATAGATGAAAAACTATCCCTAAACTCTCCTGACTGGTAGAATGATACGATTGTCCAGAGAGATCAGGAAAAGGATCAGCCAGCCTTTGGAGTCACTGAATAATAATTTCTTATAGTTGGGATGAGGCACAACCTGTACACTAAAAGTCATAAAGATTTACCAGTTACCTGAAGAATTTCATGCAACACTTCAATGATTTTTCAGAATATTTGGACAGAGAGAAGAACTAAACAGACTGAAGCTCTTTTTTCTTTGCTACCTAGAGACTTCACTGTCAGTTAACAGTAAATCTTACCAGTGAAATTAAGAAATAAGTGGCATTTTCAAAAACTTTTTAAAATATGCCTTGTAAAAAAGGATGTTCTAGGCAACTCTAAAGACATTTATAGTATAATTGGGTGACAGTATAACAAAGGACAAAATATAATCAATATTCTCTAAATATAAGTAAGTTCAAGTTTACATATTACACACAAACTGAGAATCAACACCATTTCAATATCACTTCGACTAGTGGATTTCAAAATTGGATATTTATGAGAATCAATTAGGAATGTTTTTAGAATAGACATTCCAGAGTCATCTCACAGAGCTTATGATTAATTAGGTTTATGTTGGGATCCATAAATCGACATTATGCTAAATTATTTTGATTACTAGCCAAGTTTTGGAATCACAGTCCACTGAGACTCAGGGCTATTTTAGTTTAAATAAAATTAATCATGGAAATTTTTAAATAAAAACATCATTGAAAACCATTAGTGCTTATTGGTTACTAGATTCAATATTAAGTATCTCTGTTTCAAATAAAAAAAAATGTTTTTAATGTTTATTTACTTTTGAGAGAGAGAGAGAGAGAGAGTGAGTGAGAGGAAGAGCCAGAGAGGGGGGAGGCACAGAATCCAAAACAGGCTCCAGGCTCCGAGCTGTCAGCACAGAGCCTGACGTGGGGCTTGAGCTCACGCACCGCAACATCATGACCTGAGCCAAAGTTGGACACTTAACTGACAGAGACATCCAGGTGCCCCAAGTATCTCTGTTTCTATTCGATAGAGAATCTGTGTTCGGGTTTCACATGAAAAATTGGGTGAGAGATGGTTTCTGAAAGAACACTACAAAAGAAGAGTCTCCTCAGCACACTTGTTACCCATACAAGTTCACATGAACACACTCACATATCACTAAGTACTCCACCTTGTTGTGGAGAAAATTTAGAATAAAGATTCAGGGTGACCAGGAGAAACAGAGAGACACAGACACAGACACACAGACACACACAGACACACATGTGCATGCATGCATGCATGCACACACTGATGTGCAGAGAGATGCAGGGAGGGAGCAGAATGGAGGGAGGAAGGGAAGAGGGAGAAAGAATTTCTTATTGAAAATATGACAGTTAGAAATATGTGAACAGACAGCTTGGAATAGAAAAAGAAGATAAAATGGTAACCAGAATACAAGAATACAGAATACTATGTTACTGGAAAAATGCGATTATTGAAGAATGCTAAATCATCTTTAAAACATCCTGATAGACTTCAGTACCAAGTATCAAGTTACCAAAATCTTATGCAGCAGCATGTTTGAAAAATATGTCCTGTGTTAAACAGGTTATAGTTTCTTGAGAAATTTTTATGTAAAGAATTCAAGGGATGCCTGGATGGCTCAGTTGGTTAAGTGTCTGACTCTTGATTTTGGCTCAGGTCATGGTCCCAAGGTCGTGGCATCAAGCCTTGCATTAGGCTCTGCACTGATAGTGTGGAACCTGCTTGGTATTCTCTCTTTCCACCTCTCTCTTTCCCTTCCCTGCTCTCTTTCTCTGAAAATAAATAAATAAACATTAAAAAAAAAGAATTCAAGTTCTTTTTCAGATAATTCAGTAAATAATTCAGTAAATATAAAGTTTCCTCTTCCCACAGCCAGCCCATCATTTCTAAATCTTTTTCTTAAAGAGAGGCTGAATGAATTTTTCTTATGTATATTTCTGAAATTTTATATAAGTTAATATATGTTTTTCACCTAAATAGTATCATTTTGGTAAAACTTACTTTTTTTATTTTAATAGTATATGTCAAACACCTGCCATTTCACAATGTATACTTTTATCTTGATTTTTTTTTAAAGAACTATATGGTATGTTGTTGTATGGATAAGTATAATTTATTTAACTAGGACTTTCCTGCATTTAGATTCATTTTAATCTTTTGCTGCCATAATGGAATACAATGAAATATTCTTATGCACACACTTTCACATATGTGGAACTTTAATATTTTGATGAGTTCCTAGGCATGGAATTGCTGGTTTAAAGAGTATGTAGGTTTAGGGGCACCTGGGTGGCTCAGTTGGTTAAGTGTCTGACTTCGGCTCAGGTCATGATCTCACAGATCGTGGGTTCGAGCCCCACATTGAGCTCCGTGCTGACAGCTCGGAGCCTGGAGTCTGCTTCAGATTCTGTGTCTCCCTCTCTCTCTCTGGCCCTTCCCCTCTCAAGCTCTGTCTCTCTCACTCTCACTCTCAAAGATAAATAAACATTACAAAAATTTAAAGACTGCGTAAGTTTTTAATTTTGATAGATGTTGCAAGTTACCCTCCAAAGAAGTAGGACCAATATATACCCCCTTGGTACCACTGAGAGTACACACAAGAGTATGCGAAAATCCTGTTTCCCCATCTGATGGCCAAATTACTTTCAACCCCTGGAATCATGAAAGGACTTGACATTATGCTTCAAAGATTCCTAGCTACAAGATGAGATAGCACTGGATGGAAGAACTGGTCATAAAAAGCAACTCTCAGAATAAATACCAAGTGGAATTAAACCAAAGTTATAGAGCACTAGAAAAACTTTTGATAAACAAAGGATGGTAATGAGAATTGTTTGTGTAGTAACCATCACTAAAGATTTAAGGCATATAAAATGTCTGCCATTTTGTATTTGTGGCAATCCCTATATGATACAACTGCCTGATGGTTTTCTTTTAAAGAGTACAGGCTATTTAAGTGTATTTATAGATGTATAGATAAACTGTTCCCCATCTCCCTTTTCCTCCACAACCTTTAAATCCTTTGCGTGAACTTTGCTTGTAGTTTTTATTTGGTGGTGGAGGAACAAAAAAATGAGGGCGTATTTTATTGTGACAAAATTGAAAATTTCTTTAGTTAGCATCATTTGTTTTGTAAGTCTTCAACACAAATGAAGGATGCATACTTGGCTTTAAGTGATTCCCTTGGCAATTCTCGTAAGATTTATAGTGTGGAGTGTGTGTGTGTGTGTGTGTGTGTGTGTGTGTGTGTGTGAAAGAGAGAAAGAGATTGATTTAAGGTTTCAGGGTAGTTCCAAAACTGGTTGGGAAACCCTACAATCTAATACAATAAATACTTATTGCCATAAAATATGAATGGTGGCAGTAATGTACTATAAAACAATTATAATTATTCAATGTTAGGTATATGAAATTGAAATTTAATGATTTATAAAAATATATTTTATCATAATACAAAATTTGCCCTAATTTTGGATAATTTAATCCTCATCATTTGTTCTATTTTTAAAAAGTGAAAAATATCTCTAAAATGTTACAGGATAATTAGTCAAAATTATTTACATACCCATATTCCTAAAATTTGTAATGATAGCTATCCTTTAAAACAGTAGGTTTTGCAGAATGTTCTCAGAAAAAAAGATACTAAAAGGTGATTCTGAGTTGTTGAAATCTAAATAACCCTATTTTTATAAATCAGTCTCTAAATCTTTTCTACACTGAGAAAGGCTTGCCACTTTATTAATGGATAATACCTGAGAATAATGTATAAAATTATTTTGGAAATTTCCCTTTTCTAGCTGCCTGATGAGCTGTTAAGACCGTTTTTCTGCAATTGATGTTATATTCAGTACTTGAAGAAGTCGTTGAAATGTTAGTTTCTAGTTATATATTACTATGGTAGTGCTTTCATTTTATCCGCACTTTTATTGGATATATTAAATGTCTGCGGTAGTTCTAGTTCAGTTACTGAAAAATGATAAAGCTTCTCATAATACCTTTTATGGCTTTAAAAATCCTACAAATGGTGTAATTCTTGCTTGTCCTTTGATATAGCTGAAACAGTTAAATGGACCAACTGTAACAAGAAGAAATATTTATAATGAATTCTTTTCAAAAGCCTCATTTTTCTTTCACTGATGTCAAATAACAGAAATACAATGTAAAATTAAAGGTTCAAAGTTTTAGATTTTAAGAGCTCAAATTAATCATACTGAAAACGTCATTAATAATTCTCACAATTACACAATATAAATATCCAGGAAAGACAAAGCGAGTAACTTTAAGGCATGCCCCATAAAAGTTGATAACAGTATGATTAAGGTCAGTACACTTAATTCAAGGAAGCCATCAAAATGAAGTACATGTTCTCTTAAAAATATCAGAAGTAATCATTTGGCGAATAATCCTCAGAATGTCACTGTTTTGTGATGTATGGAAGTTGCTCTAATTTAAATTCCGTACTGCTTACAAGTAATTAGCCTTTAGCACCAAAAAATTTCTTGAAAATTCTACATAATCATTAAAACTATTTCTCATTGTCTATCTACAGATGATATTCTAATTTTCTTTCAATAATTTAAACTTTTATAGCTTCCTGCAAGTAATTAATTTTCCTTTCATTACTGAAAGCTTCCTGGTTCAGTGATTTCAAAACATATTATTATAGTGAAAACAACTTCAAAATTAAACCAAAATAACCTATAGTAAGCAAAATCAGCAGCACATCATTTGTCTGGGCCAACCAGGGTTGGATATTTAAGTTAATGAATCCACCAGGGAGGTAAGTCAGTTTGTACTGAAAAAAAGTTCATAATATTCACATGTGCACAAGTTCAGGATTCTTCTACGACAGTATGGATAAAGGAATTTATAAAATATAAATGTAAGGTGATTTCCAATGCATGGACCAAGAATCTTTTTCATACTAGGTTTCCTGTTTTCGTTTAAATAAGTTGTTGCCTAGGAACACAGGTTCTTGGACTTTTATATTTGTTTTGAGTTAATGATTGATAATAAAAATCACTCACAAATATTAGCTATAAAAAATAAAATGATAGTTATGTTGACCTAGATTGCCTTCCACCTATACCTTATGTTTTTCAAAAGCAGTTCTGAAGAATGTTATTTATTGTGAATATATACACATATATGTGTGTGTGTGTGTGTGTGTGTGTGTGTGTGTGTATATATATATCAA
>NW_024412377.1:90758689-90788186 GCF_014898765.1 Herpailurus yagouaroundi
ATTTTAAAAATCTAACTCTTCTAGTTTTTCCCCCTTAATACCTACAGTGTAAAGAGTGATTTTATTGTGTTCCTTTTAACATTGTTTTAATATTGGACTTCATGAAATTATGTAGGATATTAGCTTTTTATACAATATTTTAACAAGTATGTATGAAAGCAAATATACTATTACTTTATCTGTTAGGGTACTCTATTGTGCTTTGCTCTAAATTTGACTTTTTTCCCATTTATCTGGAAGTGATTCATTACACTAATATATTATTTTTAACTAAAACATATACACACCAATATCATTTAATTTCAACATTTCCCCATAGTCTTACTTGCCATATATATATATATATATATATATATATATATATATATATATATATGTGTGTGTGTGTGTGTGTTTGTATATACCATAAACCTCTTCCATGACTTTGCTTATGTCATGGCCCATTATTTCACCCTCTCCCTTTCTTCTAGTTAACCAATTCCTATTCTTCAAACCTCATTTTGCCCCATATTTGTTGTCTTTGTCTGTCGCTAACATTCATTCACAAAAATTTATTGCATGCTTTCTATGGGTGAGGCACCTGCTAAGTATGGACACCATGGATTCATAAATTTCTGCCAACAAAGAATTTACAGTTTAAGTAATCTTAATGCCTTTATCTTTCTGGGCATATTTGGTCCTTATGTGTTATAAACCAGAACAGTACTTCCAATATTTCATTTCAAAGTACAAGGGGATAAATTGACAAAGATGTTTTGGCATTAGAAAATGAGCTTTGAGGTTCTTTTACCACTGGCTGTGTGTTACTCAAGACTTTAAGCAGTTGATAATGTTAGCATTCTTGTAACATATCCATACCATTTAATGTGCCATGGCCTATCTGTTGGGATATGCTGATTAAAAATTTATCCTGTAACAATCTGCACATTTTTTTCTCAATATATTCCACTTCAGTGACAATTTTCTCGGTTTCATTATCTATTTTACTATTTTAAAGATTTTATCTTTAAGTAGTCTCTATGCCCAACATGGGGCTCAAACTTACAACCCCAAGATCAAGAGGTGAATGGTCTACTGATTGAGCCAGCCAGGTGTCCTTATTTTACTACTTATTTTAATAGAAGTTTCCAAATATAATCTAATATTTTATTTTATTTTTTTATTTTATTTTCCTTTTTAAAATTTAAATTTTAGTTGACATACAGGGCACTATTGGTTTCAGGAGTAGAATTCAGTGATTCATCACTTACATACAATAACCAGTGCTTATCACAATGAGTGCCCTCCTTAGTACACATCACCCATCTAGCCCCTCTCCCACCAACCTCCCTCCGTCAACCCATAGTTTGTTCTGTATCATTAAGAGTCTTTTGTGTGGTGCCTGGGTAGCTCAGTCAGTTAAGCTTCTGACTCTTGATCTCACTGGCTCCCTCATGATCTTTTGATGGTAATATCAAGCCCCGCATCAGGCTCTGCACTGACAGCATGAAGACTTTTTGGGATTCTCTCTCTCTCCTTTTGTCTCTCTCTCTACCCCACTTACATGCTCTTTCTCTCTCTCTCTGAAAAAAAAGATGGGGTGCCTGGCTGGCTCAGTTGGCTGAGCGCCCAACTTCGACTGAGGTCATGATCTCGCAGTTTGTGGGTTGGAGCCCTCTGTCAGGCTCTGTGATGACAGCTTGCTCAGAGCCTGTAGCCTGCTCCGGATTTTGTCTCCCTTTCTCTCTGCCCCTCTCCCAGTCACACCCTGTCTCTGTTTCTCTCAAAAATAAATAAACACTAAAACATGTTTTAAAAAGTCTCTTTGTTTCCTTCTGTTTTGTTTCTTAAACTCCACATATGAGTGAAATCATAGTATTTGTCTTTCTCTGACTTATTTCGCTTACCATAGTGTAGTCTAGCTCCATCTATCCCATTGCAAATGGCAAGATTTCATTCTTTTTGATGGATGAGTAACATTTCATTGTGTATGTGTGTATGTGTCACACATGCACACACACATATATATACACTACATTTTCTTTACCCATTCATCAGTCAATGGACATTTGGGCCCTCTCCATAGCTTGCCCATTGTAGTTAATGCTGCTATAAACATGGGGGTGCATGTACCCGTTTGAATATGTATTTTTATATCCTTTGGGTAAATAGCTAATAGTGCAATTGCTGGGTCATAGGATAATTCGGTTATTAGTTTCGTGCGGAACCTCCATATTGTTCTCTAGGGTGGCTGCATCAGGTTGCATTCCCAATAAGAGTGTGAGTGGGTCTGCCTTTCTCCGCATACTCACAAACACCTGTTGCATCTTGTTGCTAATTTTAGACATTTTGACAGTTGTGAGGTGGTATCTCATCATGAATATTTTCTTAATGAATAATAGTTTTTATTATATCATTTTGCTATGGTTCTCCTTTGGCAGCTGTCATATTTTTTTCTTTTTCCATTGTTCCTTCTCTTTAGCACCTTCCTTATTCTCTTTCCTTATAATTTCCTGTGTCTTATTTGCTATAGGTGGATAACCCAGAAAACCAAAAATATTAAGAATTGATTATTATAAAGAATTGTAAGATTCAATAAAATCCTGAATAAAACCATGAGGAATAAAATATTTGACTTTCATGACAAGATATTTTATTATTCACTCTAAGATTGTCAAGATATTTTAAATGAAATAACACTTCACAGCTGCATGCTGGACTGACAGACATTTCACTAGAATCCAGACTTTTAAGGTATATCTTACTCATTTTCTCAGTCTTTAACAAAAATTGCTGTATAGAATATATATGAACATATATTATAACCTCAGCGCCCCCAAATAGAAGGTTCTTAGGGGATTACAAATATCTCCAGAGAAGGAAAGTGGAAAATGCCAGTATATAAATCATTATAGCAATAGTTCTGTATTATTAAACCACTTTCTCTGGTCTTCATGATAAAAGTCATTGTGAATTTTAGAAAAGGTTCTTTTTTACATGGTTCAGTCAAGCAGAGAGGTCTCAACTGTATTGTGAATCAGAATGAGTGGAAATAACCAATGTTAAAGAAATTATCCATTGGAGGCAAATGAACTCTTTGAGAAAATAATGGTGCCATCTGGTAAATTAGCTCTTCGTCAATTTCAAATACTACTCTAAAAGTTGTATATCTTTCAAACATTTTATTTCCATAGAATATTTATTCACTTTTCCATTATCAGATTATGAACAAGGCAATATAAGATACTACTAAAAGCTGGGATTAGTGGGACCCAACAGAATCTATTTTCTTCCATCACCATAACATCATTTTATCAAAACCACATGCCTATAGCACATGCTGAGAAAATGGCCACAAATCTGCTGCTCACCTCACCAACCAATTGACTTTTTGCCAGCTGACTATTACAACATTCACTTAGGATTCTCCCCCTGTCTCTTAGAAGTATCTCAAAATGTATGAATTGGCAGGTTGTTTTTTTTTTAATGTTGATTTCCAGGACAAGATAATATAGTGAGCTTATGTTCCAATAATTTCTCTTCCTCAAAACACATAGAAACAATAAATAAAATTAAAAAGGATAAGATTGAAAATTCTAGCCAGACTAAAATAACAGGAAAAAGAAATCTTTGTGGGCCATGTACAGCACAAAAATCATAGCAGCACCTGTAGTTATAACTGAAGCTGAAACTGTGCCTGAGTTCCTCATCTGGAAGTAGATAGCAGTGACTGTGCTTTCCTCCAAAGTAAATGAGAGACTGTGGTTGGCATGAAAAGAAGATTGTTGAGTCAGACTTTTTAAATCAAGGAACTGTGGTGTCTACTCCTGTCAAAAAGATGAAAGAGAAAGAAAGAAAGAAAGAAAGAAAGAAAGAAAGAAAGAAACCATTGAACAAAATCAATTACTTCCAGTCTTGAAATCTTGAAATTGCAGTTTCTCAAAAAAACTACAGATCTAGAAAGATAGTAAGATACAGTCACATCCTCTCATAAAGGAATTGAGATAAACTTTTAGCTGGATCATTCACATAGTCAATATTGCTGCAAACATATCATAAACCATTATAAGTTCTGTTTTGTATACATGACTAAAGTTTCAAGTAGAAGAAAGCAAAAAAAGCTAGATCAGGATAAAGGAGTGCACAGGGAGAGGAAAAAAAGAACAGACAACAGTAAGACTATCACCCCAATTAAATGAGCATGAAAATCTACATTCCAAAATACATCAATAAATCTAGTCTTTGGAATCATAACCATTAAAATTAATAATTAAAACAAGGATTTTCTCCAGATTACAGTAATTTACCTAATAAAGATGCTCAAATGATGAATGAGACATAACTTCTCATACAAAAGAGACAAGATATTTTGAAATCAAACAAATGTAAAAATAAAACAAGTGGTTATTTGCTTAAAAGAAAAAATAATTCAAATATTTTAAGAAAATAAAATAGATGAAGTAACTTTTACTTGGACTCAAAGAGGAATTAGTATTAGAAGCTAATAACATTGAGCATTTTATTCAGAATCTCCTGTTGAAAGACAGAAAAGATATTTTAAGAGACATGGAAAATAGATTAAGAAGTTCCACCATGTATCCAAAAGCATTATAAAATGAGATAAGGAAGTGAATGAAAGAAACACAATATGTCAGGAGATATTGAAAAGAATGTTCCAGAATTAAAGAATGTCAAGTGTTTGTAGAATGCAAGTATACTTGGAATTGTGATCAGGATGCATATGCATTTAAAACAGATATGCTGGCATAAAACTGATGAATGTCATGCAAAATGATATGTCTCAATAGCTTTCAGAGAGAAAAAGTGTAACCACAATTAGAATAGTGACATTCTTATCATCAAGGCCAATGGACATGAAAGGCAAATGAAAAAAAAAAAGCACAACAAAACAAAAGCACTGCTAATATAGATTTTTAAACACAGGCAACTGTATCTCCTCCTGCTTAGTTTATGAACGAACTATAAACTGCTCCATAGCTTGACTTCTATGGGAAATGAGATGTCATTTTAATCCTATTAATTCTGTTTGCTAGTCCATTTATTCAACTTTTTTTCTTTTTCTTTTCTTATTCTTATTCTTGAATACAGAAAGAAAACATTTATTTTTATTTCCCATTTGTATTAAAAAGAATTTTCTTTATTTTTCTACTATATTTGTTACATTTTTTGTAAAATTTTAAAATTCTATTTGACTTTCATCATTGCATTTTATTCTTATTGTATTCATATTTTTTAAATTTTCAAACGTTTTCCTTTTTTCCCTTTTTTTCTTGTTTCCTTCTTTTCTTTTCTTACCTTTCCCTTTTTTCTCTAATCTATCAAGCTTCTTTCAACAACAACACCAAAACACACCTAGGACCTAGCATCCTTTATTTGATTTCTTTGCGTTATTTTTAAGGTTTTTTTTTTTGCTTTATTGATACTTTTTTTACCTTCAAAATGACAAAACAAAGGAACTCACCCCAAAAGAAAGAACAGGAAGAAACGTCAGCCAGGGTCTTAAGCAACACAGATGCAAGCAAGATGTCTGAACCAGAATTTAGAATCATGATAATAAGAATACTAGCTGGGGTTGAAAATAGATTAGAATCTCTTTCTGTGGAGGTAAAAGAAGTAAAAGCTAGTCAGGATGAAATAAAAAAGGCTATAAGTTGCAATCTTGAATGCATGCTATGGCAGCAAACATGGATGAGGCAGAGCAATAAACCAGCAATATAGAGGACAAATTTATGTAGAATAATAAAGCAAAAAAAAAAAAAAAAAAGAAGGAATCTAAGGCAAAAGAGCACAAAATAAAATTTAGAGAACTCAGTGACTCATTAAAAAGGAATAACATCTGAATCATAGGGGTCCCAGATGATGAACAGAGAGAAAAAGAGGTATAAAATTTATGTGAACAAATCACAGTGCAAAACTTTGCTAACCTGTGGAAAGACACGGATATCTGAATCCAGGAAGCACAGGGGGACTCCCATTAGAATCAACAAAAACCGACCATCAACAAGGCATATCATAGTCAAATTCACAAAATATTCAGGCAAAGAAAGAATCATGAAAGCAGCAAGGGAAAAAAAGTCGTTAACCTACAAGGGAAGCAGATCAGGTTTGCAGCAGACCTGTCCATAGAAACTTGGCAGGCCATAAAGGAGTGGCAGGATATACTCAGTGTGCTGAATTGCAAAAAATATGTAGCCAAGAATTCTTTATCCCACAAGGCTGTCATTCAAAATAGAAGGAGAGATAAAAAGGTTCCCAGATAAACAAAAATTAAAGGAGTTCTTGACCACTAAACCAGACCTGCAAGAAAGTTTAAGGGGGACTCTCTGAGGGGGTAATAGATGAAACAAAACAAAACACCAAAGACCAGAAGCAACAAAGACTAGAAAGGACCAGAGAACACTACCAGAAACTCCACCTCTACAGACAACATAATGGGAATAAATTCTTATCTTTTAGTACTCACTTTAAATGTTAGTGGTCTAAACTAGCTCCAGTCAAAACAGAGTGTAACTGAATGGATAAGAAAACAAGATCCATCTATGTGCTGTTTACATGAAACACATTTTATACCTAAAGCTCTAAAGATTGAAACTAAAGGGTTGGAGAACCATCTCTCCCCTTAGTTTTACCTTCAGATTGAAACTAAGGGGATGAGGAACCATCTATCATGCTAATGGTTGACAAAAGAAAGCTGGAGTAGCCACACTTATATCAGATAATCTAGATTTTAAAATAAAGACACTATCAGGGTATGAAGAAGGGCATTATATCATAATTAAGAGGTCTATCCACCAAGAAGACCTAACAATTTTAAACATTTATGCTCCAAATGTGACAGCACCCAAAAATATAAATCAATTAATCACAAACATAAAGAAACTCATTGATAATAATACTACAATAGTAGGGGACTTCAACACCCTACTTACAGCAATGGACCGATCATCTAAACAGAAAATCAACAAGGCTTTGAATGACACACTGGACGGGATGCACTCAACAGATATATTCAGAACATTTCATCCTAAAGAAGCAGAATACACATTATTCTTGAGTGTACATGGTACATTCTCCAGAATATATCACAAACTGGGACACAAATCAGTCCTCAACAAGAACAAAAAGACTGAGATCATACCATGATATTTTTAGAACACAATGCTATGAAACTAGAAATCAACCACAAGAAAAAAATTGGAAAGGTAACAAATACTTGGAGACTAAAGAAAATCCTACTAAAGAATGAATGGGCTAACCAAGAAGTTAAAGAGGAAATTAAAAAGTACATGGAAGCCAATGAAATGATAACACCACGGCCCAAAACCTCTGGGATGCAGCAAAGGCAGTCATAAAAGGAAAGTTTATAGCAATCCAGGCCTTCCTAAAGAAGGAAGAAAGGTCTCAGATACACAACCTAACCTTATAAGGCTCAAAGAGTTGGAAAAAGAAGAGCAAATAAAATTCAAAACCAGCAGAAGATGAAATAATAAAGATTAGGCCAGAAATCAATGCTATTGCAACAAAAAAACAATACAGCAGATCAATGAAACCAGGAGCTGGTTCTTTTAAAGAATTAACAAAATTGATCACCAGTTTTATCAAAAAGAAAAATGAAAGGACCCAAATAAATAAAATCAAGAATGAAAGAGGAGAGATCACAACAAACACAGCAGAAATACGAACAGTAACAAGAGAATATTATGAGCAATTATACACCAATAAAATGGCCAATCTTGAAGAAATGGACAAATTTCTAATATAAATTACCAAAACTTAGACAGGAAGAAATAGAAAATTTAAACAAACCCATAATCAGTAAATAAATTGAATTAGCAATCAAAAATCTGCCAAAAACCAAGAGTGCAGGGTTGGATGGCTTTCCAGGGAAATTCTACCAAACATTTAAGGAAGAGTTAACACCTATTCTCTGGAAGCTGTTCCAAAAAATAGAAATGGAAGGAAAACTTCCAAACTCTTTCTATGAAGCCAGCATTACCTTGATTCCAAAACCAGACAGAGACCCCAGCAAAAAGGAGAACTATAGACCAACTTCCCTGATGAACATGGGTGCAAAACTCCTCAACAAGATATTAGCCAACTGGTTCCAATAATACATTAAAAGAATTATTCACCACAGTCAAGTGGGATTTATAGCTGGGTTGCAGGGCTGGTTCAATATCTGCAAAACAATCAATGTGATATATCACATCAATAAAAGAAAGGACAAGAACCATATGATCCTCTCAACAGATGTAGAGAAACATTTGACAAAATACAGCATCCTTTCTTGATAAAAACCCTCAAGAAAGTAGGGATAAAGGATCATACCTCAAGATCATACATGCCATATATGAAAGACCCACTGCTAATATCATCTTCAATAGGGAGAAACTGAGAGCGTTCCCCCTAAAGTCAGGAATACGACAGGGATGTCCACTCTTGCCACTGTTATTCAACATAATATTGGAAGTCTTAGCCTCAGGAAACATACAGTACAAAGGAATAAAAGGCATCCAAATCAGCCAGAAGGAGGTCAAACTTTCTCTCTTCGCAGATGACCTGACACTCTATACGGAAAACCCAAAAGATTCCACCAAAAAACTTCCAGAACTGATCGATGAATTCAGGAAAGTTGCAGGATATAAAATCAATGCACAGAAATTGGTTACATTCCTATATAAAAATAATGAAGCAGGAAAAAGAGAAATCAAGGAAACTATCCTATTTACAATTGCACCAAAAACCATAAAATACCTAGGAATAAACATAACCAAAGAGGTGAAAAATCTATACACTGAAAACTATAGAACGCTTATGAAAGAAATTGAAGAAGACAAAAAAATGGAAAAAGATTCCATGCTCCTGCATAGGAAGAATAAATATTGTTAAAATGCCAATACTACCCAAAGCAATCTACATATTCAATGCAATCCCTATCAAAGTAACACCAGCATTCTTCACAGAGCTAGAACAAATAATCCTAAAATTGTATGGAACCAGAAAAGACCCCAAATAGCCAAAGAAATCTTGAAAAAGAAAACCAAAGTAGGGGGCATCACAATCCCAGACTTCAAGCTATACTACAAAGCTGTAATCATCAAGACAGTATAGTACTGGCACAAGAACAGACACTCAGATCAATGGAACAGAATAGAGAACCCAGAAATGGAACTACAAACATATGGCCAACTAATCTGACAAAGCAGGAAAGAATATCCAATGGAATAAAGACAGTCTCTTCAGCAAGTGGTGCTGGGAAAACTGTACAGCAACATGCAGAAGAATGAACCTGGACCACTTTCTTACACCATACACAAAAATACACTCAAAATGGTTATAAGACCTAAATGTAAGACAGGAAATAATCAAAATCCTTGAGGAGAAAGCAGGCAAAAACCTCTTTGACCTTGGCCACAGCAACTTTTTATTCAACATGTCCCTGGATGCAAGGGTAACAAAAGCAAAAATGAGCTACTGGGACCTCATCAAAATAAAAAGCTTCTGCACAGTGAAGAAAACAATCAGCAAAATTAAAAGGCAACCGACAGAATAGGAAAAGATATTTGCAAATGACATATCAGATAAAGGTTTAGTGTCCAAAGTCTATAAATAACTGATGAAACTCAACATCCAAAAACAAATAATCCAGTGAAGAAATGGGTGAAAGACATGAATAGACACTTTTCCAAAGAAGACATCCAGACAGTCAACTGACACATGAAAAATGCTCAACATCACTCATCATCAAGGAAGTACAAATCAAAACCACAATGAGATACCACCTTACACCAGTCAGAATGGCTAATGTTAACAATGCAGGCAACAACAGATGTTGGCGAGGATGAAGAGAAAGAGGATCTCTTTTGCATTGTGGGTGGGAATGAAAACTGTTGCAGCCACTCTGGAAAACTGTTTGGAGGTTCCTCAAAAAATTAAAAATACAACTACTCTACAACCTAGCAATTGCATAGATACTTGGTATCTATCCAAGGGATACCGGTGTGCTGTTTTGAATATACGTGCACGCCAATGTTTATAGCAGCACTGTCAACAATAGTCAAAGTATTGAAAGAACCCAAATACCTATCGACGTGTGAATGGATAAAGAAGAATGTGGTATATATATATATATAATGGAGTATTACTTGGCAATCAAAAAGAATGAAATCTTGCCATTTGCAACTACATGGATGAAACTGGAGGGTATTATCCAAGTGAAATTAATCAGAGAAAGACAAATATCATATGACTTCACTCATATGAGGAATTTAAGATATAAAACAGATGAACATAAGGAAAAGGAAGCAAAAATAATATAAAAACAGGGAGGAGGACAAAAAATAAATGACTCTTAACTATAGAGAACAGAGGGTTGCTAGAGGGTTTGTGGAGTGGAAATGGGATAAATGGGTAAGGGGCATTAAGGAATCTACTCCTGAAATCATTGTTGCAGTATATGCTAACTAACTTGGATATAAATTAAACAATAAATAAATTAAAAAATAAAATATAATAAAATTAAATTAAATTAAATTAAAATAATAAATTTATCATGTGTGCCTTGGTTTTTCCCCCTTTTTTTGTGTGTTTGTTTGTTTGTTTGTGAGTTAACCCAGCCATTAATATTTTTTTTATTTTTTTTTCAACGTTTATTTATTTTTGGGACAGAGAGAGACAGCATGAACAGGGGAGGGGCAGAGAGAGAGGGAGACACAGAATCGGAAACAGGCTCCAGGCTCTGAGCCATCAGCCCAGAGCTCGACGTGGGGCTCGAACTCACGGACCGCGAGATCGTGACCTGACCCAGCCATTAATATTAAGCTCCTTCAGGCCAATACCGTCATTTCTAAGTAGGAATTTTACTTAATGAATAGTACTTAATATTAGGAAACCCATTCAGCTATCTTATCTAAACTGTGTCCTCAATACCAGATGTAATCACATTATTTTATTTCTCAATTCTTCCATACCTCCAATAGAAAATGGAATATTATTTTATTAGGATCCTTCAAAGACTCCTAAAAATAGGCACAAATTAAATTCACCAATATTGGAAATATTATAATATACTATACCTTAAAAAATGTTAGCATAATGCTGCTTAAAACACAACAAAGCTCAAAGAAAACTAATAGAACAAGATGTTATTAATCAAATGAAATATTAACAATGAAAGCAATGAAATAGGCATAACCTCTAAATACTAGTATCCATTGAATTTTCCCCTAAGCCTCATGAACCTTAAGAGATAGCTTTTCTTTTATTCTTGCAATCCAGAAGAGGAAAATGGTATATAGAGTATTTAAATAATTTGCCCAGTCATCCAGCTAATCAGTGACTGAGCTTGGATATCAACTCCAGAATTTTTACCAAATAGTAACCAAGCAAACTGTAGCAATACGAAAATTACATAAGCCATAATTTAAGAGAAAATGATTAATATAGATAAAACAGAATGACACATTTTAATAAAATTAATGCCCCCGAAAGAAGATATAATTTTCATCATAAACTTGTACACAGTAAGTGATATTGCCTTGAAATATAGAAAGAAAAACTGTCATTAAAAATTAATTATGCAAAAAAATCGACAAAATTAACCAGTTTAGTGTGTGTGTGCATGTGTATGGATGTGAAATATACATTATTTTGAGTATTGTAGGGAATGCCAATAAAATTGATCATGTATTGTATATAAACAGTGTAAGTGAATTTTAAATAGTTGATATCAAATATACCATAATTTCTCACATGGTTCAGTTAAATTAGATTAAATTATAATAAGGAAGTAAACAACATACAAACATGTTAAGCAACTTAAAGATATATTCCTAAATTATTTATAGAGACATGAAAATCCTAAAAAAATTATAAGGTAGGTTTTTAACTCAAGAAGTTAGGAAAAGAACAACAAAATACATTTTACTTAAGGAGAAGACAGAAAACAAGATCAGAAAAAAAGTATAAATTAAAACTAGTAGTTGATTTTAACAACCTTCAAAGATAGACATTTACCAAAACGTATAAAAAAAAAAGCAATGAGACATAATTTCAATAGTAAGAACAAAAGGAATGTGGACTGATCAAAGGAAGAAGATACGTTTTTTAAAAAGCCCATGAACAACTTCAAGCCACTAAATCAAAAATATAGAAGAAATAGTTGTTTTTTGTAGAATGCTATAAATTACCAAATGACTCAAAAGAGAAATAGAAAACATAATAAAATCACAAATTATTAATTGAGTTGGAACAAAAATTCTTAAAAAGAATAAACTGATTTTTACAGGCATTTATCAAACTTTCAAGCAACAGATGGAAACTTCTTCAAAAACTAGAAAAAAGATGAAGATCTATATAACTCATTTTATGCTGCTAATCTAATCTTGTTATCCAAATAGGGTGGACTTTTTTCAACGTTTTTTATTTATTTTTGGGACAGAGAGAGACAGAGCATGAACGGGGGAGGGGCAGAGAGAGAGGGAGACACAGAATCGGAAACAGGCTCCAGGCTCTGAGCCATCAGCCCAGAGCCTGACGCGGGGCTCGAACTCCCGGACCGCGAGATCGTGACCTGGCTGAAGTCGGACGCTTAACCGACTGCGCCACCCAGGCGCCCTAGGGTGGACTTTTTAATAAATGGTGTTGAATAATTATTTATCCATTTGAATAAAGAATAATCTAGATTCTTAAACCTCAGGACATATATAATGATTAATTCTAAGTGAATTTATAATTGGAGACTGGAAAATAGAAGTATAACTATAGAATTTTCAGAAGAAAATATGTTGTTTTTTGAAAAGAGAAGAAAAACACTTTGAACACTCTCATCCACCCACATCAAAAAGGAAAATATTAGGGCGCCTGGCTGCCTCAGTTGGCAGAACGGGTGGCTCTTCATCTTGGGGTTGTGGATTCCAGCTCCACGTTGAGCATAGAGTTTACTTTAAAAAAAAAAAAGAAAAGACTAGTAGATTTCACTAAATTAAACTTTGTGCATAACAAATGACACCATAATAAGGCAAAATGATAAATAATATGAGTTTATTTGCAAAACTCAAAACTGATAAAACAGCAGTGTCCATAATATAAGCCCTAAAAATTAAAAAGAATACAAAAGAATAATGAGAAAGGGTAGAAATAAATAATTCACAGAAAATAAAGTAAGGTTGTTTTGCAACCTACTGAGATACGGGTTTTTTTCTTTCTTCTCATCCTCTCCTTTTCATTTCCCTTTTCTTCCTTCCCCTCCCCCTTCTTCCTCTCTTCTCCCTGTATTATAAAAAGTTAAAATTAATCAAAACTTACACTTAAAGACCTTACAAGGCACCATTTGCAGTTGAGAGAAATGTAAACAAATTTAAAGATGCAACATTAAGTCATAACTGCATAAAATTAGCTCTAGTAAACACTGTACTACTTTTGTAATCATTTTGTAGCCACCTCCTGTCACTATGGTGGTGAGCTGAAGTTTAGCGACTATTGCTTAAAATGCCAGGATACTAATCATCTCCACGTGAGCAGTTCATCTTTAGAGTAAATTGAATATTGCAGAAAAAAAAAAAAAACAACTCTTGTGGTTCTAATGTACGTTTCATCATGTTTACTGCAATACCATAAATCTTGAATAATACCACGGGACCTATACAAAGTGCCACTAGTGATGCTGGAAGGACTCCCAAGAAGCGGAGAAAAGTCATGACATTACAAGAGAAAGTTAAATTCTTGATATGTTTCACAGATTGAGGTCTGTAGCTGCAGTTGCCTGCCATTTCAAAATAAATGAAACTAGTCTTAAGGACCATTGTAAAAAAAGAAAAGAACATTTGTGAAGTTGTTGCTTCAGCTACACCAGCAGGTATGAAATCCTTGCACTTTATGTGAAGTACCTTTTTATCTCATATTGAAAATGCAGCTTTTATTTGGGTGCAGAGTTGCTACAAGAGAGGCCTATCTACAGATTCCTATATGATTTGAGAAAAGACAAAGTCATTATACAACTTAAAGCAAAACGAAGGTGAAAGATCCAAGGCTGGAGAATTTAATGTCAGCAAAGGATGGTTTGATAATTTTAGAAAAAGGTTTGGCTTAAAATATATTAAAATAAGCCATTTCTGCTGTAAAGAGGTAGCAGATGAGTTCCCAGATGCCTTTAGGAAAATCATCGAGGAGCAAGGATATTTGCCTGAACAGGTTTATAAAGCCAATAAAAGTGACTTATTGTGGGGAAAAAAAAATGCCACAATGAACATTTATTAGTAATGAACAGAAGCAAGCATCAGGATTTAAGGCAGGGAGGGATAGGCTAACTGTACAGTTTTGTACAAATGCAGTCATGTTTATGATCAGGACTGCCTCTATCTACAAAGCTACTAAACCCTGAGCATTGAAGGTCTAAGACAAACACAAGCTACTACTCTTTTGGTTGCACATCAAGAAGGCCTGGATAACAAGAACCTTTTCTCTGGTTGGTTTCATCAATACATTTTTCCTGAAGTCAGGAAGTACCTTTCCATTAAGAGACTGTTTTCAAAGTTATTTTGAAATTCTCCTGGCCACCCCAGATCCCATGAGTTCAACACTGAAGGCATCAATATGGTCTATATGTCCCCAAACACAACATCTGTAATTCAGTCTCTATATCAGAGGGTCATAAGACCTTTATGGCTCATTATTGTCAACACTATGGAGGAGAACCCCAATAAAGAGAACATTATGAAAATCTGGAAGGATTACACTATTAAAGATGCCATTGTTGTTATAGAAAAAGACATGAAAGCTCTCAGTCCCAAAACAATAAGTTACTGCTGGAGTAAACTATGCCCAAATATCATGCATGACTTCTTAGGATTTATGTTGGAGCCAATCAAGAAACTCATAAAAGAGACTGTAGATATGGCATAAAAGGAAGGGTGTGTGTGTGTGTGTGTGTGTGAAGGGTTTCAAGATGTAGACCTTGGAGAAATTGAAGAACTAATGGACACCACACAGGGAATTAACAAAAGACAACTTGATGGAGATGAGTGATTCCAAAACAGTGCCAGACGGTGAAGAAATTTGACAAGAAGCAGTGCCAAAGAACAAACTGACATTAGATAATCTGGTAGAAGGGTTCTGGTTATTCAGGACTGCTTTTGACTTGTTTTACCTCATGGACCCTTCAGTGATATGGGCACTGAAGCTAAAGTGAATGGTGGAAGAAGGATTAGTACCATATACAAACATTTTTAGAGAAATAAAGAAATGAAAAAGTCAGATATACATTATGATATATCTCTGTAAAGTGCACTGAGTATGTTTGCCTCTCTTATCTCCTCTCCTCTTCCACTTCCTCCACATCTTCTGTCTCTGTGCCCCTGAGACAGCAAGACCAACTCTCCTTTCTCATCTTCCTCAGCCCACTCAAGCTGGAGATGATGAAAATGACCTTTGTGATGATCAATTTCCACTTGACGAACAGTAAGCAGCCATCATGCCATGCAGTTAATAAACTCATCTGTTGTGTATGTGCGTGTGGGTCTTCGGGTGAGAATCTAATAACTTTATGGCAAGAACTGTGTGAGACGTTTTTGTGTCACCACCACCGTCACCATCAACATCATCTTCAGTATAATCATCATTGCCTGAGTGGTCATTGTGTAGAACATCATGTGTAAAACTTGTGTGGAATTGGGTAGCCTACCCCTCCATAGGCATAAGGAGAGTGATATTTAATATAAAATTAATGTTAGTTTTCTGTCTTATAATTTTGCTTTTAAAGAAGTACATACTGTATTGTATGCCTTTCTCTCATAATTGGAGAAACTATGTATCAGTCTATCACCACAGGTAAGTGGTTTTTAAAGAAAATATAACAATGTTCCAGTACTGTCTTGTGAATATTACTATAATACTGTATGCCATAAAAATTTTATGTTCATTCATTAGTGTATAGGCTAGGCTACTGTGAAGCAACTCTATCCATTGCACTAAGATACCATAAAGCAATCATATTATCTTTTCATTTTTGATGTTTAGAGTTAGCTCTATGTATAGTAGCATCTACAGTGTTTTATATCATATAAGACAATATTGATGTAGTTACTGACAGATGGTTCCTAATGTAAACAGATGATGTAAATTTATGATATCAATAAATACAGTACAACACTGTAAATGCATTTTCTCTTCTTTATGATTTACTAATATAATTCTTTTGTCTAGATACTTTATTGTAAGCATACAGTATATGATACCATATAACAAAAACATATGTGTTAATTGAGTGTGTATGTTAGTAGCAAGGCTTCCGGCCAACAGTACACTGTTAGTATTTAAGTTTGGGGGAAGTAAAAAATTACACAGGGATTTTCAACTGCTGGAGGGGAGGAGGTGGTTAGCAACCCAACTCCTGTATTGTTCAGGGGTCAACTGTACGTCCAGAGATAACCTCATCTCTGTGTTTTTAGTCATATTGTTTTAATTTTCAACATTAATTCTATTAAAGATTATTGGATACTCCCTAGTTGCATTAGTTTAGATAGATTTTTTGAAAATGGTCACTTACTTCATAAAGGTCATATTTGGATTTCCTTACTTGTAAATATCTGTTGATGCTGGTTTAGCCTATCAATAACCAATGTTGTGGCTAGACCAGCCTTTGTGGTCTTGTTATAATTCCAAGATAGCCTTCAGCAATAACCATCAGAACACTTTGAAAAAAAAATGCTTATTGCTCACAGATCTCGGAAAGCACTTGGCTCATGTGGGGCTATGCAGAGAGGTAGTGGTGGTGGGCGGGGGAAAGCTCATAGGCATAGGATTATGTTTTTACAGAGGTCCAGGGTGGAGGCCTAAGTTTTCTGGGCTCACTTTACATTGGTGAATTTAAAACATAGAGCAGGAATTTAAAGCCAGGGAAGAGAAAAACAAGTGGCACAAATGGTCAGTTATTGAAATTAACCATAGTAATAATAATAACAATACAAATTTGAAAATTAAAAAAAAAACAGTCAATCAGATCTGTAAAACAAAAGTGCCTCAGTGAGGGGTAGGTGGCCTGGCTCTGGCTGGCAAATAGCCATCTTTGAAGTGGATGGGTGGGCAAGCAAAACCTAAGTCAAGCACTAGCATTAAAAAAGGAGAAAAAAAAAACCAACAACTGTGAGGATTTACACTACCATGTCAAAGTCTATTTTAAATCTAATTGAATAATTTAATTATTTTTAGATTCTCTGGTTTTATCCTGCTGAGCTTTAATGTTTGTCTTCCTGAAGCACTGAGTTTTATATTCTGTTAATTAGCTGCCTTGTTTCACAACTCAAAATAGATCTGGTATAGACCAGACCAGAGCAAAAAACTTTAAACGTCATAACATTCTGCCCACTATAAGATGATCTTTCTCAGCTAATGATTTTGAGTCTTTAGTCCTCTTTTTTCTCTAAGTATTTGCTACACTTTTGTTTATAAATTAGCATTGTGGAAGAGGTTATCTAGTCATATTTTTTTTTCTTAAGGTAGCAATTTTATTTTATTTCTAATGTGAAAATTTTTATATATAAAAATGTAACATTATGACATAAAAAGTGTAGCTGAAAAAGTTCCTTTAAAGACTTTGCATTCCTGCAAATCATTGATATTTGCATTTGCTCTATTTGTTGTTCATTATATAAGATGGTTGTATTTTAAATGGAAATTGATGTCTGTATAAAAATATTTTAAGTTTTAGTTTTAATTTTCAGTCTGTCATTTTCCCTATGTAGAATTTTTGCCTTTCCAAGTCAGTGAAAGCACATTTTGTTATTAATTCCATTTTGCATTTATATTGCAGATTTAACATTTTTACATTGATACGAGTGATAACTCATTAGCAAACTATAAGCCTCAAATGAAATCATGTTAAAAATTAAAAGATATTTAGCAGATATTAAGAATTCATTAGTTTCTATTTTTAAGCATTTTACTAACAATACTTATAAAACAAAGTGTTCTGTTAACTTTATGGAAGTGAGAGAAGAGTCAAGTATAAATCTTAATTATATTGACTTTATTTTTACATCAGTCATGTTTCTCTCTCTTTTCTTTTCTTAATGTTTTGATCATTTCTAAAGAGAAACACTAAAAGATGCACTAACTTAACGTAAGTTAACAGCAAGGATAATATGAAATTTCCAGTATGTCCAATAAAACTAGAGATATAGTTGGCAAACTGTAGTCCCTGGATACATGGAGTCTTTGATTCCTTTTCAAGAGATCTGTGAGGTCAGAACTATTTTCATAATAATACTAGGATGTTTGCCTTTTTTCTTTTGTTGGCATTTTCACGGACACTAAAAAAGTAATGAGGGGTAAAACTACTGTCCTTTTAGGACGGATCACTACAGTGGCAGCAAACTGAACTGGTAGATAGTACCGTTCACGCTCATACATACAAAATGTTCAAAAATGGCAGTTTTACTTAAGAATGACCTTGAAGAAGCAATAAAAATATTAGTTTTACTACATCCTGACTCTTAATTCCATATCTTTTTAATATTGTTTGTGTCCAAGTGAGAAATACACATAAAGCCATGCAAAGCACTTCAGTATTCAAGTCTGAGCTTATTTATAGGATTTCAGTTGTGTGCCAAAGCCAACTTATGCTAGCCCACAAGAGCAGACTGTACACATTTTTGTCTGCTGTATGTTCACAAACATAGAGGTCCATGAAATAACCTATGATAGGAGAATTCATACCACAGAAAGTGGCAAACACTACACATCATTATGGCTTTAATTAAAAAGACACCACCAACTCTTAGCAAGGATAGAGCAACTGAAACTCTGATCCTTTCCTGATGGGAATGTAAAAAAGTGCAACCATGTTGAAAAACAGTTTGTCAGTTTCTCAGATGGGTCTTAAAAAGGCCCCAGCAATTCCATTTCTATGTTTATACCCAAAAGGAATGAAAGCAAGCTTTCATAGAAAGAATTGTTCAAGAATGTTTTTACCAGCTTTGTTCATGATAGTTAAAAACTTGAAACACTGAATTTGTCCATTGTGAAAAATAAGCTTTGGTATATTCATGTACTCATTAATACTACTGAGCAATAAAACAAAATGCATTATTGACAGACTCAACAAAAGAAATGAATTTCAAAAGTATTGTAGTGAGTGCGTAATGTATGATTCTATATGAAGTTCAAAAATAGGCAAAACTAATCTACAGTGATGGAAACAAAGCAGCAGATGCCCACAGGTAGGAGGACAACCACCTTCAATCAGAATGTCCTACTTTTACATAGTTTATTTGTGAATATTTACTTAAGATTTCACTTAAAAGAAGTATTTTACAACAAATGCAGTTGTGAAAACTATGACAGTAACATGCAATCAAAATGTTGTAAACAGAGATGTGACACAAACAGACCTCAGAGTTAAGGCAAGAATAGTGAAGATTCTGCTTTTAGAGGCAGAAATTACATTGCATCCCTCCTTACTCAAAACTTGCATTTCCTGGGGTCACCTGAGTGGCCCAATCATCTAATGGTCCCACTTCAACTCAGGTCATGATCTCAGGTTTGTGAGTTGGAGACCCACATCAAACTCTGTGCTGACAGCATGGAGCACACATTGGATCCTCTGTCCCCTTGTTTCTCTGCACCTACCCCACTTGTGCTGTCTCATGCACTGTCTCTCTCTCAAAAATAAATAAACATTAAAAAAATAACTTCATTTCTTAAACATGCTGGGTTGAGCTACTGTTGAACATTAAGAATAAAATGTTAAGAGGCACCTGGGTGACTCAGTGGGTTAAGTGTCTGGCTTCAATTCAGGTCATGATTTCCCAGTTCGTGAGTTCAAGCCCCATGTTGCGCTCTGTGCTGACAGTGCAGAGCCTGGAGCTTGCTTTGGAGTCTGTGTCTCCCTCTCTCTCTGCCCCTACCCTGCTTGTGTTCTGTCTCTCTATCCCTCTCACAAAAATAAATATTTTAAAAAATTTAAAAAATAAAATGCAAAACTCCTCCCTACAGACAGAAGCAGATGACAACTGATTTTATTTATTTGACATATGTAAGAATATAGTTAATATAGGGGCTGAAAATGTAAAATGGGATTTGAAATACATACATAGTCAATTATATCATGTTTCATTTCAGCATCAGTGCAGTAACCATTTTATTGAGCAACCCACTTGATTAGGATGGTAACAGAATGTGTTTCATCCACTTGATATTTTAAACAGATATCATGTATTAAAAATAATACTGGGAATAGTACTTTGAAAGTATTTTGATGTGATTTAGTGTTCTCCTTTATGTGATAAAATTCAAAATGGAGTTTATTTTACAACTATGTTGTATACCTAGCTAAACTTGACATACATTGTGACCACCAATGTATCCTCTTTTTGTAAGGTTATTTTGCTCTGAATTTACATGTTAATTTTTTCTTCAATTCCTTTTGCTTCTTGCTTTAATGAAAGCCATGCATCATTGCATTAAGTGAAGTAAGGCACTGGATAAAATAGAACATTGCTATTAACCTCTAACATTAGTGTGTAGGGAGGCAGAGACAAGTTTAATAACTCAGAGATAAAATACTCACAGTGTAATTACCGAAGCCTGCTTTACCCTGACACATTAACATAGGGTAATAAACTTGAGTCTATTTTCAAAGAGGAATGAAATCATCATCAATAATCAATTTTATCCATTTTATGGCTAGTGAAGTGATTGGTCCTTTAAAATGGGGTCATCACCTGATGTCTGACTTTCGTGAAATGATGCAGTGTTTTATTTTATTGCTATATAAAGCAGATTTAGATGTCTGCCCAACGTTGCATGGAATTTAGAATATGCAAACTTAAATTAAGCATTTAGCTTTTGAAAAAGTCACCTGCTATGTGTTTAAGTCCATCGCATTCCAAACATTATTTCTTGTTATATATTTACATGTAAATTTATAGGTTAAGTGAAGGTCAGCAGTAAAACACTTATACTCTAGATTGTGTATAAAATGTGATATGCTAGAATCCAATTTTAATTGTTCAATATATCCATGTTTTATATAAGCTTAAAATGTATTTTTGACAAAATTAGTTTTGCTGTTAAGAAGATATGAAAATTTGTTTGACTATTTATACCTCCTTGGTCCATATAATTTTCACTGTTCCTCTGTAAAGAATTTAAAATATGTTTGAAATATATATGAATTCAAGTAAGGTAAAAATATCAGATACTACTACCAAGGTTTAATTTTAATAATGATAATTGAATATGACTTTTACAGAAATGCTGAAAGCCTCTAAGAAAAACATTTGAGAACCATAAAATGTTTTTTTCTATCTCAAAATGCATTTGAAATGATGAATATTTTCAGAAGTCATTTAGGAAAGCAGAGATTCTAACCTTAAATAAAATTAAGCAGTAGGCCTAAAGAAACTTACGACTTAAATTTGAATTCATAAGCAAACTTTTATTGAGTTCCTCCTATGGACGCATAGCCCTGAAGCTAGAAGGCTAAAACTATGAACTGTTTAGGTCATGAGCATGACGACGTTGCCAATTAATTATTGCATTCTTCTCAGGAGTTAAAAAAAATAAAGCTATATCAAGACATTCTCATTTGCATTTTAAACCCTTTTATGATTGTTTAAGGTTTCATTATTATTATATATTACTTAATGCAATGTCAAATTTAAAAAAAAAAAAAGAAGAAAAATGTTCTGCAATTACACACCAAAGTAGCCATTCCAAAAGTCTTTAAGTTTCCAACAGTTTATTATGCTTTGCCCAATCATAGGGCCTTCAAACAGGTTTAAGGAACTACTTGACATGGGGTGCCTGGGTGCCTCAGTTGGTAATCCGTCCAACTTCCGTTCAGGTCACGATCTCCTGGCTCTTGAGTTAGAGCCCTGCATCCAGCTTTCGGCAGTCAGCATGGAGCCTGCTTCAGATTCCCCTCTCTATTCCCCTCTCTTCCAGCCTCTCCCTGACTTGGTGCGCACATGTATGCTCGCTCTCGCTCTCTCTCTGTCTGTCTTTCTCAAAAATAAATAAACATTAGAGGCGCCTTGGTGGCTCAGTCAGTTAAGCGTCTGCCTTCGGCTGAGGTCATACTCTCACGGTTTGTAGGTTTGAGCCCCACGCTGGGCTCTGTGCTGACAGCTCGGAGCCTGGAGCCTGCTTTGGATTCTGTGTCTCCCTTTCTCTCTGCCCCTCCTCTGCTCATGATCTGTCTGTCTCTGTTTCTCAAAAATAAGTGAACATTAAAAATAAATAGACATTAAAAAAAGACTTAGAAGAAAAAAGGGACAATTTGACATAGGTATAAGTTCGCATAAAAACACAGAAACATGTTTTCTTGATGGGAATATAATGGACCTTAACAAAACTTATAATAAACGTAGCAAACATGCTCAAGGAAGTAAGTTTTAGGAAGACAATGAGATTTGATATAAAGTTAGGGAGGTTCCCCATGGCCGGATATTAAATTTTAAGCCCATTCCAGAAATTTTATAAAGAACAAGCACATGTGAAGCCACAAGAACCACAGTAAAATGAAATCTATCACAGAAACATTGCTGACCTCCACGCTGCTTAGCTTTGCTCACCCATGAGGGTAGGGGACTATTAGGAAGGCGGTTAGATTCAAGTGCAAGGTGGATTGAAAAATAGGTTTTAGCTGTTTTATATTATAATGGCCCAAAGGTGAAGGCATGTTCCAAAACTGTGCTTGTCGTTTTGAAGTATGTATGCCACAGGGAAGAGAGTATACAAAAAAAGAAAGCAGATTTCATTAGGTCAGGAATTCCACTGATAAATCAAAAAAGGGCCAAAAGTCACACTGCAAAATTGTGGAAGAGCCATGAAAAGCAAACCCCTTCTAATTTCATGCTAGAAAGGCTAAAGTACATTTTATGTGGAGCTTGGCAGTGATTTGAAAAACATTCCCAAATGGCAAAGGTGTTAGGTGATTTCAATGATGTTTTTTAAACTCTGTGCTTGGAAAATGCTATCAAAGATGAGAACTAATAAGGCAAATGACCTTTTCTTGTTCTTATTTTTTCCTAATATTTTTTGTAATGTTGTTAAGCAGAGACCTATATGGATGGTTTTGTAACGTATTAGAGGATTAGATGAGATTGTGTAAACTTTCCTAAATCAACAAGTGACATGAAAATTAATTAAAAGCATGAAAATATAATGGCCTATCAAAAACTGCAGTTAGTTAATTTTAATGAGCTGATACTAGAGCTATTATTGGTAGTGTTTGCTCAATTAATTTAAAGATTAAGGAGAATAAGACCAAATGTAATGTCTGATTACAAATACCCTCAGAAGCCGTTGTTTATTAAATATGTGGCTTCATAAATAATTTTTCATAAGCTTAGTCGACCTTTCAAATCAAAAAGCCATAACTGATCCAAATTTTATTACTATTTTTTGGTCATTGGAATTGTTCATTTTAATGAACATGTATTCTTGGCATTACCATATTATCAAAGAATGTAAATAAAGATTTACTCCGAAAGATCATGTAGTCTCTTCTTAAAGGTATGCAGTAGCTGTGACTTTCTTTTCCTTTTTATTATTATAATGTTTGCCTTTGTTTTTATAATAATATCTTCCATCATTATGGTTAAGGTTTGTCTATTTATTCTCCTTTAAGAATACATGATCTCCTAAGCCATATATAAATCTTAATAGCAGCTCAGTACCATCCATCTTTAAGTACTTGGAATAGGGGTCATCTAAGAATTTCATACTTGTTTTTTATTAATGATTTATTTTTATCATCAAATACTAAAACTATAACTATTACAAATTAATTGCATTTAATAAAACTACATTTTAATATCCTATCTTTTAAAAATTTATTATTCTATGGTAGTCTGAAACTATCAATTTGAAAATAATAAGTATCTTAAAAACAGATATTCAGATGGCTAACAGACACATGAAAATATGCTCAACATCACTCATCATCAGGGAAATACAAATAAAAATCACAGCGAGGTATCACCTCACACCTGTAAGAATGGCTAAAATTAGCAACTCAGGAAACGTCCGGATGTTGGCAAGAATATGAAAAAAGGCGAACTCTTTTGTGGTGTTGGTGGGAATGCAAACTGGTGAGGCCACTCTGGAAAACAGTGTGGAGGTTCCTCAAAAAGTTAAAAATAGAACTACCCTAGGGCCCAGCAATTGCACTACTAGGTATGTATCCAAGGGATACAAAAATGCTGATTCGAAGGGGCACGTGCACCCTAATGTTTATAGAAGTGGTAGCAACAATAGGCAAATTATGGAAAGAGCCCAAATGTTCATCCACTGATGAATGGATAAAGAAGAGTTTGTATAAATATACGTGGAATACTGTTCAGCAGTCAAAAAGAATGAAATCTTGCCGTTTGCAACAATGTAGATGGAACTAGAGGGTATTATGCTAAGCAAAAGAAGTCAGAGCAATACAAATATATGATTTCACTCATGTGGAATTTAAGAAACAAAACAGATGAACATTGGGGAAAGGAAAGAAATAAGATAAAAACACAGAGGGAGGCAAACCATAAGAGACTCTTAAATACAAGAAAAAAAAACTGAGGGTGACTGGAGGGGAGGTGGGAGGGAAGGGCTAAATGGGTGATGGGCATTTAGGAGGGCACTTGTGTGTTTTATCTAAGTGATGCATCACTGGGTTCTACTCTTGAAAGCAATACTACACTGTATATTAACTAAATTGAATTTAGATTTTTTAAAAATGGAAAAAAAAGCCAAAAAACCATTTTCTTCCATTTGTATGGAGATGTTACTAGTTTAATTTCTATTTATTGACACATTTCAGTGTAATAAGTCTGCATGCATACTTTTTTATAACTTTGAAATAGCTAGACTGTATTATGTTCACACTGCATGGTGACAAAATGCAGAACAGTAACTACTGTTATATAATACTGCATAAATAATGTATATCTTCAACATTTAGAAAATGTAATGTTCCTTTCCCATTACTTGGTGTAATATTAATCCAATTAAAATTTGAATTGAGCATCAATTGCTTCCATTAATAAGTGTAGCCATGTGAGAGTCTCAGAAAAATTATCTCAAAGATGGCATTTATTGGTGCTATCTTTATCCATTTACTGGGGGAAAGCTCATACTATAGCCATGTCTTTGATGGACCAGTGACATCTTCACTGTGTAACCTGATCTCCTTGACCACCTCCCATAAAGCATATACAATGCTAACATGTCCTAAAATGACCTCTTCCTTTTTTAAAGTTTATTTATTTATTTTGAGAGAGAAAGAGACAGAGAAAGAGTGAGTAGGGGAGGGGCAGAGAAAGGGAGAGACAGAATCTCAGGCAGGCTCTGTGCTAACAGAGTTCGAGATTTGTAACTCCCACTGTGTAACTGTGGGTTCGAGAGATGGACCCTTAACCGATTGAGCCACCCAGGTGCCCCTAAATTACCTCTTGATAGGTACACTAACTTGATAGGTACACACCCACCAACTCCTCCTCCAACCTCTCTCTCAATGGCAACTCCATTTGGTCAGTTGCCTGGGTGAAAAACCTTGAGATGAGCCTTTATACCAGTCCATCAGCAAATTATATTAGCTCTACCTTCAAAATATACCCGGTATTTGACTATTTTTCTCCACCTCCATCATCCTGGTGCATATTTTCTAACCTTTCATTGCAATAGGTTTAATACTAGTTTTCCTGACTATACCCCCACCCTCTGCTCTTCCTCCCCCCAACAGTCTTGGCCATTCTCAACCTTGAAGCCATAGTGATTCTTTTTTTAAAAATTTTTTTTTCAACGTTTATTTATTTTTGGGACAGAGAGAGACAGAGCATGAACGGGGGAGGGGCAGAGAGAGAGGGAGACACAGAATCGGAAACAGGCTCCAGGCTGTGAGCCATCAGCCCAGAGCCTGACGCGGGGCTCGAACTCGCGGGGCTCGAACTCACGGACCGCGAGATCGTGACCTGGCTGAAGTCGGACGCTTAACCGACTGCGCCACCCAGGCGCCCCGAAGCCATAGTGATTCTAATGAAGCATCCATGTGACTCCTCTTCTAACAATCCATAATGGCTTTCCATTTCATTCATTCAAAAGTTGAAGTTCCTGCTTACCTTAAATAAAGTAAGCCAAAGTCTTAACTACCAGTCTGTATTCCTCCTCATCTCCCCACTTCATCTCCATTAGTTGTTTACTTATTTTAGCCATACTTCTTTCCACTTCCTATTTCTTATTCTATAATGCTCTTTCTCCAATATCCCTCACTTACTTTGGATCACCAGGTCTAATTTAAACTTTTCTTGCTTCTGTATCTATTTCCCTGCTTTCTCTCTCTCTCTTTCTCAAATCTATCTATCTATCTATCTATCTATCTATAGATAGATAAAATATATATAGATATGTGTGTGTGTGTGTGTGTGTGTGTGTATTGAGTGTTTACTTATTTTTGAGAGAGAGAGTGTGTGTGTGAGCAGGGGAGGGGCAGAGAGAGAGAAGGAAACCGAGGATCTGAAGCAGGCTTTGTATTGACAGCAGAGAGCCTGATGTGGGACTCAAACTCAAGAACTATGAGATCGTGTCCTGAGCTGACAGACGCTTAACTGACTGAGCCACCGAGATGCTGTCCTATTGTATTTTTTTATTGTAAAAATTCACACTTATTTAACATATATTTTACTTATTTATCTTGTTGATTACCTTCTCCTCTAGTGTTTAAGCTTTATGGACACGGAGTTTTGTCTAATTTGTCACTGTTCTGTCTCCAGAACCTGGGAATTGTATCTGAGACATAGTAGGTGCTCAACAAATATATCTGAATGGGAAAATACATGAAGTCACTTAAAGCCTTTGTGTTATAATTTGTGGACATATGTGGGAAGTGAAGCAAAATGAAAACTGATTTGGGAGTACTGTTACTTTTCTCCTTAAAGGCACATGAAAATATCTTCTAAGAAGTCTTCATTGTGTTTTAGAAATTTGATCTGTTTCAGGAAGAGGTGTGGCTAGTAAATGTCTCCCGGCTACTGGATTTATAAACAATTGATGTGAATTGCAAAGAAAGCTACAAATGCAAACAGAAGGCTCTTAAATAACTGCTATTGGTAGTTTGAGTACCTGCTAAGAATGGCCAGCTGAATTCAAAACAGGCCTTGGAAAATGCTATCAATCCTCCCTTGACTTCCACCATTAGTTGTTCCAGGGGTCATGGGCATACAGTCATGTCACATGTGGTTCATAAGATACTCTCCCTGTCCAGTGATTTAGTAAATCTCAGATGACTGTACCACATAATGCACCTATGATATGGGGTTTACATGTAGGCGGTTTTCAAGCAGTCATGGAACAGAGTGCTTGCTATCCTTCCCAGCTTTTGTTATTCCCTAAAACAGGCTGTACATAGATGCTCTGTGTGCACTATGGCCAAAGTTCCAGTGAGGAAGGGACTACCAGAGCCAGCAGCCTGGGTGTAATACCAAAAGCACACCACAGCAGAACAAAGCCCACCCCTAATACCGCACATTCTCCAGGGCCATCCAGATTTGTCTTTTATTAGTCCTATCCCTTGGCTCTTAAAGGGCTCATTAAATCTAAGTATCTCCATCAATTCTGATTAATTTCAGATCACAATGGATTTCATAGTAGTATCTGGGAGTAGCATAGTTGTGGAAGGTTATTTAGGGAAGTTGGCCAAATTCTTAGTAGAAAGAGAGAATGACTCAAAATGTGTTACATCCTCTTGAAGGTGAGAAAAGCTGCTTATCCATTTTCCAAAATGATGAGTTCCATAGGGATGGAGAGGTTGCCAGGTGGTTATCAAATGTGACCTGCAGGCAGGGGGGAGACACTGGTGTCCAGAGGCAGATACTCTGAGGCAAAGTCAGTATCCACGTTCATTTCTGATCAAATACTATATTCATGTCTGGATATGAGCACCCACTTAGGTGAAAGTAGCGCTGTATAAACTACCATTCATCCTCAGATACCAGAATACGGACATACAAGAAAAGCACAGTATTATGAAAATGAGGGGGGGATTATTTTCTTTCTTATCACCTAAGGTAAAGTAGTAGTAAAGTGCTGGGTGAGGGGCACCTGGGTGGCTCATTCAGTTAAATGTCTGACTTCAATTCAGATCATGATCTCACAGCTTGTGAGTTTAAGCCCCACACCGGGCTTTGTGCTGACAGCTTAGAGCCTGGAGTCTGCTTCATTTTCTGTATCTCCCTCTCTCTCTGTTGCTCCCACACTCATGCGCTGTCTCTCCAAAATGAATAAATGTTAAAAAAAAAATTAAAAAAACAAAAAGTGGTAAGTGAAAGGAGAAGGCTGACTTTGTAGGAATGCAATGCAGTATTCATGCAAAGATTGCCTTTTCTTTTTCCTGTTCTTTTCTTTCTTTTCATTTTTTTATCCCACTTCCCATTTGATGAGGAAACAGCAATGAGCTAGTTTCCCTTCCCAAAGTGAAAATGGAAACCCCAAAAGAATAGCTTTTCTGAAGTATGGCAATGCCTGAATTGCAGCCCCATGGACCACCTTTTTACTCTGGTATGCCCAGGTTGTGAATTTCCCATAGAAGCAGTGGATATCTAGGGAAACAGTGGAGTTTGACCTGTAACTGCTGCTGTTTCATATCTATACCCAAGTAAGTTGAGGTTTTTCATCAAAACAGTTGTAGTTTAGGTTATAAGGAATTGATCCAATACCCAGAAGTTGAAAACCTTCCACTGTGTCCAATGGATATTTGTTATTTATTTTGTTAAAATGTTGGATGAACATGTGTCCAAATATAATATACTTAATAGCATTAAGTCAGCCAAGGTTTATTTTATGGCAAAATATCATATTATACTGGTATCTGTAACCAAAAAAATACATGTCAAATAGCAAATCCATTTGGTTCTTACTGATAATTCCATTGTCAATATAACTCTAATAATGTTCAATTTGAACTAAAACATCTTTCTTTAGAATTTGCCAGTGAGTAATATGTTTTTGATTTACTAAATTATGTTAAATTTTATAATCCAGAGTGCAGTTCATTTCCAGCAACGTTTTTACTTAAAAAAAAAAAAAAAGACAACTTCACAAAAGAATGATAAGCAGAGTTGTAATTTACCAATGTGAGCAATAGGATCAATTTGGCTTGGATGTGATAGATGTATTATCATTTGCTTAGCATTTTTCTCATATGCATTTTCAGAAAAATGAGAAAGGTGCATGCATTTATAAACACATAAGCCAAGATCCAATTTTCTGGCCAAATGTAACTTGATCTACAAAACAGATGATCACCAGTGGGGGCAAATGTCCTCTCTTGATTTGGCAGAATGTGTGACGTTGAGGAAAAGCCTCAATGGCAGGCCAAATTTATCAGAGCATGCTAAATTTGTGTCCTTTTTGATTACTTCCTAAAATGTTATATTTTAACTTTCTTTAATGTCTTTATTTCAGATTATTCTTTGTAGAATAAATATTAAGAAACCCATGAGAGAAAATATAAAAAATA